>NW_027137915.1:645112-902814 GCF_003813185.1 Lentinus tigrinus ALCF2SS1-7
TTGGGGGCCGGTACGGTTACCGCTATGATCTATCTTGCTGCTAAGCTTAGCCCCCGATGACGAGGATGGGATGACCCGGCCGGTTACGAATCTGTCAGCTGCGGTGGTTAGTGCAAAGCTCCAGGACTCAAACTGCGCGCGTCGCGGTCTGGGAGGTCTGACCGGTGACCGGTTGACCGGTCGTGGTTTGGTCCAGTACTTAGTGCGAGGCGGTGCGAGGCCAACGTTTGTGTAGCGCCCATAACGATCGCCGTCCTTGGGCGCCTCCGCTATCTCGTCCATCGCTTTCCACTTGTGCGAGAGGCGGTCTCGAGACTCTCCCGGCATCATATGGACGGACCCGTCGGACGCTACGCTACGCTATCAGCTGTCTTCTGCGCTAGGCTGAGGCGATGTGCTGCTGCAGTCTGCATCTCGACAATCTGGCTTCTGCAGGCGACTCGATCCAGTCAAACCTCTGAATCACCACTCGCTGGTTCTCTCAGTTGCTCGGGATGATCATGATAGCTTCCAGGTCGGTACCCCACCGGGCAAGGCAGAACGGTTCCCGCAATCCCGCATCCCGCATCCCGATTCCCAGAGCCTGACAGAGGTGCACCGTGCCTGGCCATGGTCAATCTACCGTCTACGGTCCCACCCGCCGCCGCCGCCGCCGCCACAAACTCGCCCGCACGCCAGCGGCCACGAGCCCGTCCGGAAGTCCGGGGAGGCGTACGCCGTACCCGTATTGACAAGAGAACGCGACGGCCTCCGGAAGAGGTTGATCACACTGACAGCAGTTGCAAGATCGTGCGTACCCAGGCGCCACCGTATGTATATGCTGCGCTCGGGGGGCCCCTGGCTCGTCGTCCGTGGTTCGTCCGCGTGCGAGTGCACATGGGGGTTCGTCGGCGGCATGTTGTCATCTCGTGGGCTTCGAAACTGAGCGGCGGAAGTATACCGCATCCGGCGGTTCTGTTCTGCTGCAGGTTCGCAGCGTGCACGCACGCGGGACGAGGAGAGGCATAATTCAGGGCTCCGCGGTGCGTCTAATCCTGAATGCCGAATGCTGAATCTTACAACGTTACGTTCATCGAACCCGTCATTCATACATACATGCTCGAGTCCGACTGTCCGAGCCCCGTTCTTCCATCTGCTCCCCCTCCCGGCTTCGCAGTTCATTCGCTGTCTCCGGAGCGCGCAGAGCGCCAGCGCCGGCGACAGCGACAGCGATGTCTGTCTTTCACGGCACATGGAGACGTCTCGGACTCTCTGGCGGGCTACCGAGGTGCGGTGCCCCCGTGCAAGATGCGTTGTCGTCATTCGAGGACTTCCATGGCTGATGGCCCGGCGCTCTCGCACAGGGGCACGGTGGCATGTAAGGAAGGGCCAGGGACGGGTATGGAGAGAACTTTAGTGGGTTATGGCAAGGGCGCGGGGGGGGCGGTCAGGTGTCGATGCAGCAGTACCTGGGGATTGGCGCACTTGCGACTGGCGATAGGCAAACGCTCTGCATGGGGCAGCTGCAGGTGGCAGCTTCGCATAAGCTTCGGGAGCACGGTGTGTCGTCCGGAAGCCCTGAAGGTGATTCATGAGCATGGCATTGGATGCACCGTGCGACGCTATTCTCGTGCAGCCCTCGCGTTCCGAAAACAGACGGGCTCTCGCTACGTCATCGCCGCGCGCTGGCACGATTGAGCGAGAGGCGTTCTCGCGTCGGGCTTTCGCCGCAGGGACGCGGGCAGCTCAAGGCCATGGAGACGTAACCGGGCTGGTTCTGCGGGGGCGGAAAAGAGGGCGAAAATTTCGAGTGGCATTTGATGGCCGGGGATTAAGATGTTGTCGCGCGCAGTGGCAGGGACGTCCGCGAGGGCGGGGACAGGACGCACGCTGGGTGCGCGAATCTTGGGTGGATGGACATCGCGTCCGAAAATACTCGCTCGGCAGGGGCGTGTGCCTTGCAGGGTGCATTGCGCTGACCCCGGCCACGGTGCTGCGCAGGGCGCACCGACGCCGAGCGGAGCCCAATCGGGGGCCGGGGCCGGGAGGGAGTGGTTTGTGCAGCATCCCGTCATGAGAGGGCAGAAGGCGCCGCTTCAATTTCGCGCAAAGGGCCTGCGCAGAGGATCGGGCCCTGCTCTCTCCCAGGGCCGCGCTTCTCGTCTCCCACCCATACTTAAGCCAGCCCTCTTGGCCCGTCCCTTGTCTGCCCGCCGCTCCCTCCCCGCACACTCTCCCTATCACCGTCCTCACCTCGCGCTCCGCCAAGTCTAAAACAATGCAGGCCTCCGTCCGCTATCTCCTCGCCCTCGTCGCCGTCGTTGCGACCGCCTTCTCCGCCGTCCACGCGAACCCCGTCCCCGTACGTATCCTCACTCCCTCGGCTCGTGCCCTGCTTCTAACCCATCCATCTTCGGCTCCACTTCCAGGACGTCCAGCGCCGGGAGCCTGAAGCGTGGGTCACCGTTGCCGACTGGTGATCCAGATGCACACATGTAGTCCTTCTGTCCTTTCTTGTCCTGCCTCGCTCAGGTGAGTACACTTCCCATCTCGTCCATCTTGCTTTAAGCGCGATCGCAGTCCCATCCGAGGGACCGACGGCGACCCCATCGCCATCTCGCGCTTCCGCGTCCGCTTGCGCTTGCGCTTGCATCATATGCCATCCCATCCCTACTATCCGCATCTCGCATCGGCAAATGTTTAATGTCGAGATCTCGTTTGCTGACGCGCACGTTCGCTCTTCCCGCATTTTTGCAGACACCTTATGCATCCTCCTCCACCTCCATCATCATCTACTACTCCGCCCGACCGATAGGGTTCGAGCTTCGTGCCGCTCGCTCGCTCGCCGAGCGCGTGCACGGGCGACGGGGCTCGGCTCGTTGCCTTTTAATGTCCGCTGTGTATACCTACAATCAACGTTTGTTTCATTACGGACGCTCGACATTCGACAGACACTCAGAGACGGACGAAGAGCGCGGATCCGGACTGCCCGGGGCCTGTCACCCTCCCACATCGCACACACACACACACACCTTCTCCCTCCTTCCCTCCCTCCCCCCTCCCCAGACGACGACATTCCCCCGCGGTATCAGGCTCCCGTGCGTGTGCGGATCCGGCTCGGTTTTTGGGACTGCGTTCAGACGTGTCATTCTTACTGTACAGTACGAATCCCCCAGGGCGTTGTAATCTTGGAGACCCCCATGGGCCATGGGCCATAGCCAGACTCTGGCTCTCATCGAGAAGCTTCTTCTCTTCTCTTCGCGCGGACGGTGTGCCTGTGAGCGTGTGTGCGTGTGCGCCATCTGCCCGTTGTGCGGGAAGGGCGAGGTCCCAGGCGGCGGCGTGGGTTCGTGGGTTCGTGGGCCGGTGCGGTCACAAGGCAAGTGCGTCTTCGCGGGATTCTGCCATCAGGGGATGTGTCATAATGCGTTGGCGTAGGCGCGCGGCGGGAGCAGATGTTCTCTGCCCCTTGCCCCCCTGCCCCCCTTGCCTATTCCCGGCGTGCGATCCAATTCAGTCACCCCTTGTACCCCTCGCTCGAGTTCGGAGTCCAGCATGAGCTTCGTGATTGGTGATTCGGCGATTTTTTTTCTTGCTTTCGATGAACGGGCCTCGTGGGGTCGTGTGGATGGCGTTCAATGTACGGCGGCGGCGGCGCGGCCGTGCCTTGTCGAACCCACTCCATCCGACATCGATAGCGAGCAGCGAGCAGTTCTCTTCGTTCCGGCTCGTGTCGTTTCGGCTCGCTGGCTATCGCAGACGCCAACGTTCTGAACGTCAACGCGAACGCAAACCGTAAGTACAGTAACGCCAACTTACCCAACGTTCTGCGCAGGACGCACCCTCTGTGCGCAAACGCCGAATGCGGTGCCCCTCAGCTGTCATGAATCATGATCACTGCTGCTGCTGCGAGATCCTCACTACCACTAGTACTCTGCATTGATGCATTGATGTTGTGCACTGCAGCAGCTGTGCGCGGTACGGCGATGCGTACCCACGCAGGTTACATACAGTAGCAACTACAAGCACACGATAAGTACGACGACTCGGAGCATGATGCATGATGCATCATGGCATGACTGGGACCATACACCATACATACATCATCATGATGCATCTCTGCGCAGCGCGATGGGACTCCCAGGCTGCACTCGCATGATGGCCCTCTTGCGTACGCGAGCTGCTCCTGGCGACGGTGGGAACGGCCGTCGAGCCTGAGGCGAGGACGGTGGACAAGGTATGTACTAAATCCGAACAGCAGTCACTGGTCAGCAGGCGCCACGACGGTCGACGGTCCCGCAAGCCCTGCCCAAGCAACAAGCAACAAGCCCTCTGCCCGGCGTGGGCGTGGGCGTGCACGAGCCTCGTACGTCCGAGTGTCAAAGAAACAAACAACGCGTCCACCCCAGGAAGGCCCGTGCGCGATAGGGTTGGGAGCCCGGGGGCTCGATGCGTCGATGAGCCGATGCGTCGATGCCATCTGGATGTCCGACGTCCAGCTGTCACCGAGTCGTTCAGTGTTCACTCCTGTCAGACAGCACTCTCTGTCCGCCGTGGCCCCACGCGCACGCGCACGCATACGCACACGGTCCGGCCGATACTCGTCCACTGATCGATACGCTCCCAACGTCAACGCGTCACGCGTCAACGTTTCAACGGTCAACTCCGGGCTCTGGAATGTGCCAGCGCACGCCGGACGAGCGGACGAGCGGAGCGTGCGGCGATAGGCAGGCGGCGGGCACGGGACCACGGGGCTACGGGGGTACGGGGGCACGGGGACATGAACGAATCTCGAAGCTTGATATCGGGCCCGGGGTGGAGGTAACTCTGGTCCTCTCAGGAGTTCAGTAATCATTAATCAGTACTCAGCGCGGTGCCGTTCGCGAGTGGTGCTGGGCGAGCTCGAGCCTTAGGTCAGCGCCTCAGGCTGGAGGCTGGGGGTTACCCAAGTCGCCGTTGACGTTGAGTATCTGGCGACTCAAATCTGAGACTGGAGCGGGAACGGGAAGCCTGGACCGGCGGTGGGGTTTCGGAGGATCGCTATTGACGACTCGGATGGGTACCGGTCTTGCTTGCAAGTTGCAACTTGGCTTGGGGGTGGTTGCACTGTGGTGTACATGCAGAGTGCGGGGGGTACGGAGGAAGGCTTGAGCTTGATCATTGTCTGTCGAAACGTCGAACGTCGAACATCGCACATCGAACGTTGCACGTTGCACGCCTGATCCAATCTCAAAGCTTTGAAGGCTGGCCAACTTGGGTGACAGCGAAAGCACTTGGGACGTTGACGGGACCGCATTGGACATTGGACATTGAGTGTCGTGCATTGAACGTGAACGGTGGATACGCGCCCGGTCATCCCGGACGACAATGCGATCGCGACGGCAACAAGTTCAAGTTGGGAAAACAAGAGCATTCGAACAAGGGCAATCCGACGTCGAACGTTGCTGTTACTGTTGCCGTCGACGTCTCTGGCTGCGCGTGGCCAAATGCAAAACCCAAACGCAAAACGCCCAAGGCTATGGCAGCTATGTATGGAAACACGACGTCCCGTTCTTCCCGATATCTGATATATCTGCACTGTGCAGCCTGCCAACAGAACGTTAAGTCAGTCTCGGTCAGCGACGAGCAAAGCAACGCAACGGGATGCAGATGCAAATGCGGCGCGTGCCTGAGCAACAGAAGGAACAAAGGGACAACAGCATGCGTCCGCTCTCGCGATCTCGCGTCTCGCGGCCAGCTGCCTCCGAGAGTCTGAAAATACCCCACAGTCAACGCACACGGGCAGCGCGGCGCGAGCGAGGGCGACGGCCATCGGTGCGGCTGCACAAGGCATGACCAAGCAGCTAACGGCAGCACAGATCGGCGACTTGCAGCCATGGGCATTCGCTCTCCTCTTCCAGCCAGCCAGCTGCCAGGGACGACGCGCGCGTTCATCATCCTGCAGAGTCGCTCGCTGCCAATACGGTAGTCAGCTATCAGCGGTAGCGGTCAGAACGGGAAGTCAGAAGCTTTCTGAGTTGAGTCAGTCAGCAAATTTTTCCTGCTGGTCCCGCCGGAGCAGGCACCAGCCTGAGCGTGCGGGAAGAGCTTGAGCCCATGACATTGAGAATGTCGGCGCACTTCCGTCTTCTGATTAATCTCCTGTACGGAGCAGGTACCAGATACTGTTGAATATTGTGCGCAGCGGGCGGACAGCAAAAGCACGGTGGGAAGCGTTCGGCGTCATGACATCTCTCCGTGCGCCCATCCCGCACCTCTGGGGCGGGATCGTCCCCCGCGAATTCCGCGAAGCATGCGGAACACGCGAAATTGACGAACAAGCAGCTCACAGCCCGCCCGCGCGTGGCGTCGTGTGTGTATGTTCGAGATGCGGGGCGATTGCTCGAGCCCCTTGGCGAGGATGTCGGAGTGGGAAGGGACTCGGCGGCGTGCGGACGTGCGTCCGAGGCGTGGAGGAGCCTGGGGACGCCGAGCCGCTGCGTATGGGGGGCCGTGTGGGAAGGTGAGAAGCGGGCGGACGCGGTATGAGACGCCTCGCCCCGTGGCTTGGCGAGCGCAGCAGCGATGTGTACTGTACATTGACGGACGGAAGGAACGGAGGTAGGGTCGCGCGTCGAGAGGCTACCGCCGCGCTGGCGCTGAGATTGGTGTTGGAATGCGCAGCGTTCCTGCGCGTTCATGGGCGCGCTGAAACACCGGAGAAGAGCATGATGGGAGAGAAATGGTGCATAGAACGGGAAGCCTGGGGAGGAGACAGCGCTGCGTATGTCTTCGGGTGTCTTGAGAATCCGCCGGGGGTGAACAGTCGCAATGACGTGGCGACGCGAGGACACAGATGACAGGACACAGGTTGAAGAACGCGACGACCCATCGCGCTTCTGCGAAGATTGCACGCCTACGCAGAGTCGAGACGACCGGATGGCACGTCGACGTCGCGCGTCGTGCGGGGAACACTTGCGATTGCAGTGACTGCCAATCACGCGTCAGCCACAGCTTCAATCAGGATTGTTCACTTCCCTTGACCTTTGTCGCCGCGCACTGTATCTCTCGAACGCACACGCGCATGTTGGACGGATCACAGGGTGCGTCGATGGCTCGGCCGTGCGACAGCCTGAGCCTAAGTCGCAGTCAGACTCCGGGGTGGCTTATGGGCGTCTCCGAGAGCTTGATGGCGCGGGGCGCCACCGCAAGACGATACAGTACATACAGCAGTGCAAGCGTTGTGGCGCGGCGCGGCTTCTGGCGAGCAGATCATTGACCTTGTCCGACACGCCGTCCGCACCGCAGCGGTGAGAATATGCAAATGCAGGTGGCGGAGCACAGTACCGTGGGGGAATTTGATGAATTTTAGGCGATGATGCAATTGGACGAGGTTACCCCGCTCGCACATCACCCACCGGAGGCAATGCGGTTAATACGGTTGCCGGCCGCCCGACGTTGCATTGTGCTTTGTGCTTTGCAGCTGGGAAACGTATGGCGGGGTGTGGTTTGCGCATGGGCTTCTATCTTGGTCGCACGGGGTTCGTATCAGATGGGATGCGGACAGGTAGGTTTTGGGACAGATGGGTCGCGATAGGAAGCACGCTACCGCAAGGCTCACCTACTCAGCATACGAAATACAAGCGCAAGCGACACTTACGTCTTTTCGACGAGGAGGGTCTTTTCGTGTGGTTATGACCGGGTTTCATGACAATGAAAGCCGGGGTCCGAAATTCAGAAGCGAACCCGGAGGAACCACGCCATAGTGTGGACGAGAACCAGATTGGAGACTTCTCCGCCCTCGCTTCTGTGGTGGAGGCTTCGACCATTGTCCGTCGGGTGATTGTTACGCGCGGTCGTCGCCATGCTGGGCCCACCCTATAATATTATGTAGCAGAAGTTGTTCGACGCTGCCGCAGAATGGCAGGAAGCACTGCTCTGCCGTTTGGCATGCGGCGTAGCTAGCGTACCGAGGTTCTACCAACAATCACGTTCAGCGCGTACCGTCGTTTCGGGCAAGTGGTGCGTACCAGATTGCACGGACCGAGCAGCGTACTGACGGTCTCTCTACCTGCCATACGGCGTCTCGACAATCACATTGGTGAAGGCTGGGGTGTCGTCAGAGAAGTGAGCATAATACCACCTGTGTAACGTGTATCAGAGCCATTCCATCCATTCAAAGAATACCCGTTGAAACACGCAACTGGACGAGCGTCCCGTTCGCGCACAGTTGTGTCCAATGGAAGCATCTCTTCCCGACCAATCATCTCAGCAGCCTTGGGGAAGACCACATCGCCGACAAGCCCCCAACGGCACACTGCGTGCGGGATAAGAACCGTGAGGCCCGAAGGCATGGTACCACCGACGTCCGAGGGATAGCAGCAGTGAGCACTCACGCCGAGAAGTCCATCCAACAAAGGAAGCACACGCAGGAATACGGTTCACTTGTTCGTCACCTTGCTTCACAGGATCCGAGCATAGTGGACTTGAGATCTTGAGACCTTGGCAGGGGCAGCGGTCGGCCTCTGGTGGCGGGACGACATGCACAAAGTGCGCGTCTCGGGCACCCGAACAGACGGAGAGAAACCTGTCAGATGGCGATAGTCAGTCCGAGGAAGATAGTCACGGTGCAAAAGCCATGACACAAATGAATCACGCACGACGGAGCACGGCTTGGTGAACATTTCGGCAATGAACGACCAGGTAAAGAACGCGCGGTAACGGTGCGGAGGTGACTGGCGTTGTGCTGCCGAGCTTCGTGATGGAGTATCTCGCAGACAGGAAGAGGACGTGCTGGTCACAGACCTGTCGAAGTCGGACGATAGAATATGATCGTGACGTTCGGCACCTATCACGGTATGCCGTGTTCTCCTACACCTCTTACTCCACCTCCACACGGAGCCCAAAAGAAGCGAGCCGGGCAAAACGACACTGAAGGTAGAGCTCCCCCGCGGGACCGTTGTCACAAAATCATATGCTTCGAAACTGCCCATTCCAGATCCGAGAAACAACAAAGAGGAACTCACATGCCAGCGGCCTCAACGCGATGGCGTGACAAACGTTGAATATTCGGGTGCAGGATGGAACGCAGGCGTTTCATCTGTAGATCCGATGGAATGGCGTCCCCCGGCAGCACGCCACAAAGGTGTCGACCTTCCCGATGCGCTTTGTGCGATAGTTTCGTCTTGTCAAACCGTCCGACACTCTGTCGGAAGGACGTCGCGAGCCGAGGGATCCTCGGGAGAGCCGTGTATGTAGGTGGTCGAGAGGTGGCTCCAAGATCCCGGGATACTGCTCCCATCGGGGGACGGTTCACCTCGATGTGACTGCTGCATTTTTATGTGTCTGCCGAGGAATGCGGGGAATGTGGGTCTGAAGCGTCGTGACGGTTTCCTTCAGGCTCTTCTCGTCACGGTTGAATGCCTGGCGACCGCGAGGTTGGTCGGAGGTTGTATGTACTGTGAAAAGCAGGGTATGAAACACCGATGCGGAATGGCCGACCCAAGCAAGCTCGTCAACACAGAATGCTGGGAACATGCTCCTGGTCTCCACAGGCCGAGGCAGACGAGATTGGATGTGGAGATTGTTAGCGCAGTCGGCAGGAACATTGTTGCAGCGTCTTGCCTTGTCTCACGACTGACAACGCTCCGTGGATGCGGCCTGGTGGACATGGTGCACTTTCTACTGCCACCTTCCTAGCGCTACTCTGCGCCGCCGACACCACATCGTAGATCGCGCAGGAAGAAGCCTGCATGCCGAAGGGTAGCCAGCGGTCGGATCTCTTTGTCGACTCATAGGGGGTACCGGCGAGAAAACTGTTGGACGAGAGCCAGTAAGCTTCAAGCACTTCACGATACCACGGGAAGAAGAAGATTGCGCGGACTTACCCGCTCGCGCGCGGCCTGCCTGGCATTTGACCGCCAGTCCCACAGCGGTTCCAGCTATGGTTTATGAAATACACCCGTGCAGCTCATGTTGCTATATGCGTCCTCTAACCACGTTTCCTCTCGAGATGCCATTGAATTGCATATTGTCCAGCGCAACTTGATAGGTGCGTCCCAGGGATTGAGCCCCGACTCCCCGTCGAGCTCATTAAGCCCACGCATTTTACGTATGGATACAGAGACGGGGAGTGTTTCTCTGGATTCGCATTCGAGGGGATGTCAGTTTCGATGTTCTGGGCTCGCCTTGGGGAGACTGCGGGCGACCCAGGATGATGGATCTTGTGCGTGCGACGGGAACATCTCGTCTGTGATTCTTGGAGACCTGAACAATGGAGTAGTGAACACGATGCTTTTGGTAGGTGGTCAGCTTGCATGAACTGTCACAACTAGAGTTATCAGTCACGTACGTCTTGTCCGCCGCCCCGAAGGTGTAAACAGGAAACGTTTTGAAAGCGTTTTGTCGAATCGCGATCCTGAAAACAAATCAAAAACACGAAGTTATTTGCATATGCATACATAATTCGCTTGCCTGTTGGAATGACCTCGATGAAATAATGTCAGCATGACTGTATTCCTTCTACACACTCGTGAGGACTGGCGGTCTCGACTCTCACCTCTCAGCTGACGGGTCCAAGTGCGCGTCGGGAGAACTGTAGAGTCGTCATTTATCGCGCTTAAACATATTCCCAAACACTGATCCAGACAGACCTTGTCTTGGATCGAGATGTCGCAGCGAGACTTGTTGCCTGGCAGACAGCCTTGCACTTGCGGGTGGTGCATACAGCCAGGCCTCAACCTCTAGTGTCAGAAACACTGTCCGCTAAGGTCTTGAGTTGGGAGCAGATATAATAATAAGAGGGAGCAGTCCAAGTCTCAAACAAGTTCAACGTCAAACGTTCAACTTCGGACTTGGTCGTGGTTAGGTGGCGAGTCGGAGGGCGGTCGCGCGCTCGGACGGCGGCGAGGGCGTCGGTCCGAAGAGTCGGGTAATCCAAAACGGGACAACGAAGCGCTGGTTGATGCCTGCATGACAAGCGCCAGCAACTCGGACACTCACCACCACGATGTCCACAACTTACTGTTCACGCGAAGCATCCCAGCAGTACTTGCACTGAGGTCCAATTTCTTACAAGATAACGACGAACTGGATGTAGAAGTGTTGAATCCTAAGTATTTGCTCCTTTCTGCCCTCTGAGCTCTAATCTTCGTCGCCACGCTCTGCTTTGCAAGATTACCCCGGAACTGCTGTCAGTCTGACTGGCATGCGCCTTATGAAGGACGACATCGATGTTGGCCGCAAGGTCTTCTCCACGGTGTCAGTCCATTTGGGTACCGGGAAAAGTGATTCACGAAGCTCTTTGACCCACGTAGCATGCTCTCGTGAGCTTGCATTCGCCGCGTGTGGCTCGTTCCGCTGTCGGACATCTCTGCGAGTGAGTGTCGATCCCTCTTGTGTAGTCGGGTCGGTTGTTGTTCGTGTTGCGGGATTAGTGCGTTATGAAGGAACCTATTGGTGCTTTGAGAGCTTGCTCGTCCGCTAGTCGTTCTGAATGACGTTGCATTTGGATACACAATGAGATAATGATTCTACAAGATCTATCGTACTTTTTGTCCCCGACGACAAGACTATGACTCCGCAATCCGTTCAAAGAACTGCTTCAACGTCCCCGACAACACGTCCGGCAGCGCCTCCACGTTCCTGAGCACGACGTAGTACTCGAACGGGAACGTGTCGAGGTACCGCTCGACCTGAATATCCATCCGCCCGTCCACCATCTTGTATGCCACCTGGTTCATCGACAAAATGGAGCTTTCGTTCTTCCCCGTCGCGCCGCTCCCCGCGCTTTTTGAGTGCAAGGAATCAAGGACGATAAAGACGACCATGACGCGCTGCTCTTCCGCCCGCCGCAACACCGTCCGCAGCCGTTCGTGGTCCTGGCAGATCCCGTCAGAGATGATGATCTCGAGCTGCCACAGGTCGCCCGCTGACGCGGAACTGACTGCACGTCGTTCGCGCGCCTGCTCAAGCAGCTTGAGGCTCGTCTCGAGAAGCGACAGGACCTGTGTTGCCTTTTGGTCAAAGTGGAACGCGCTCATCACCTTCGTCCCCGCCTGATCAGTGAAGGGACCTCCGTCGAAGCCGTGCAGCACGTCAACGGCCTCCCCGAACTTCGCGATCGCGATGTCGCCCACCTCGAGCTTGCCCAGGGCCTTGGAGACGAGCGCGAGCGTCTGGAACGCGAGGTGCACTGAATGCGACTCGGCCATGGACCGCGAGTCGTCGATTGCGATGAGGACCTGGTATTCGCGCTGGCTCGGGCGTGTGCGCCGCAACCAGATCTTGTCCTTGGTAAACTCGCTCGCGATGTACGGGATGATCTTCTTCATGTTCAGGCGCTTGCCGGTGCGGTAGTCTCCTTTGAGGCGCGTAGCCATGGTCGGCTCGAGGATGAGGCGCAGCTGTTCGCATAGGGCGAAGGAGAGGTCGTGGGTGAGCGACTCGTATTTGCGCCAGACTTCCTCCGCGCCTTGCTCGGGCTGCCCTTGCACTTGCCACTGACGGAGCGCGAGCTCGACTTCTTCTTGAGCGTTTTGATCAGCCTCGTCTGAAGGTAGTGGACGGTCTGAGGGAAGGAGCTGTGTAGGGTCGGCCATGGAGGAACCGGGCTGCTGAGAGCGGATCTCGGTCTGCGTGAGCGCGCTCTTCACATCCTCTCCTACTGTCTGCGCAGTATGTTCCGCGTGGAGGGCGGACTGAGGTGAGTGCGACGTGGGTTCTGGAGGGACGTCAGAGGACTCCTCGACGGGTGGGATGGCATTGACATCCTCCATTTCCTCGTCAAGGAACTTCAGGTCGTTGAGCTTCGCAACGTCCTCCTGCTGAGCAGGACCCAGTGCTTGCATCTCGTCCTCTCCTTTGTCGTCCTCGGGCCGGAGGTACTCCATCTGCGAGGGGCCAGACGTGTCGGCCTGTGGCTCCGGACGGCTCTGCGCGCCCTCACTCTCAAGAATCTCGTCAATGCGCTGACTGATCTCGCGCAACGCATCGCCGAGGCTGCGAAGCGGGTTGTGCTGGAGAGGCTGGGGCTTAGCTTGCGATGGTGCAGCGCCCTGGCGAGAACGTGCGGAACCGGTGCCCTCCTTGCCTTCTTCAACTGACTCGTTGGCAGTCGCCGACGGTTCGGCGGTCCTATGGCATCCCGAAGTCAGTGTACTAGTCGCGAAAGCAGGGTTTGAGGGACTTACTGATCACTTGGGTGATCTTCCTGAGCGCTAGCATCTGCTTGACCTTCCTCTCGCGCGGCAGGCTCTTCAGGTCCACCAGCCTCGCCGGAAGAAGATGGTCCTTGACCGCCTGCGCCTTGGTTGGCGTCGGCCATAGCCTGATCACCCGATTGGCCACTGTCCTGTCCTGCGCAGGCATGGAGGTCGGGTGCGGCGGTAGCATCGACCATATCCTCTGTAGGACCGTCCGGTTGAGCTCCGTCCTCCGGCACCGCTTGCGGGTTATCTCCCTCCGTATCCATCACATCCTCCTCCTCTGCATCCTGCTCCATGTCTTCTCCAGGTCGTTCTTCTTCTTCACCGCCCTCCTCGTCGTCCATCTCGATGTCGTCGTCCAACTGAGGCTCCTTGCCATCCTCCTTGCCGAAGTCCATGTCGTCCGGAAGATCGAGAGTCTCCGCTTCCGGAACGAAATCGTCGAGCGGTGCGCCACCCTGCTGATCCGGCTCTCCTTCCTCCATCTCCCCATCTTCTCCACCTTCCTCGAGCTCCTCCTTGCCTTCTCCTTCCGCTTCCTCGTTTTTTCCTTCCTGCGCCATCTCCTGTTCCTGCTCCTTCGCCTTTTCCTTGTCCTTCGATGATTTCTTCCGGTTGTCCTCTTTGGCCACCGTCTCCGACTCCTGTTGCTGCTGCGTCGTCGAATGATCCTCCGCCGACTTGCCTCCGTCGTCCTTCGAGTCCTCCGGCCCACTCTCGTCTCCCCACAGCTTCTCGTCTACGGCAGATGGGTCCGTCGCATCCAGGTCCCCAATCTGCTCCTCCGGCTCTTCTCCTTCCTCTTCCTCTTCCCCCTCCTCGTCGTCTCCCTCTTTGTCCGGCACATCCTGCATCTTCCCACCAATATCCTCACTCATCTCCAACGCGTTACCCTCCTCAGCGCGCTCGACGTCCTCGTCCTCGCCCGCCTCATCTTGCAGGCCCTCGACCTGGCTCTCGTCCTCAATCTCCTTGCTGACGTTCTCGCTTCCGGCGCCCTCGCCGAGACCCATGCCACCAGCATCTTCCATCCCGGCCTCGCCTGCCTCGCCTTCGCCCGCTTCCGGAGGCTTGCAGAAGCCGTCCTTGGCGATCGAATGCATGACAGAGCAGATGACGTAGTCGAGCTTGAATAACGCCTTCATCCAGGCACAGTGGTTCGTGAGCTGCACGCGAGCGAGTTCCAGGTAGGCATCGAGGAACGGAAGCGTACGGGCCAGTCGCTTCTCTAGCTCGTCTGGTGATGCGTGGACGGCATCGTCGACTACAGAAGAGAAGAGGGTCTGCACCTCGTCCACCTTCAGAGAACGGGTGAACTGGCTGATGAGACGCGTGTACTCGCGGATGAACCGGTCTAGCGTCTCCGAGACGTCAGGATTGTCATTGGACGGCGGTAATGGCAGCGAGAGGATCCCTTGCACGCAAAGGAGCAGCCGGTCGATGAGCTCGCCTGACGTGTCCGTGGACACCTCGCTCAACTCGTGGACGAACTGAGCGAACTTGAAAGCTTCGCTCTGCTCCGTCCACTGGAGCAGCGGCCTGACGAAGTGGGCAACGATATTCGGTCCGCTAGCCCACCTACGTAGCAACTGCACCACTGTTCCAACGTGATCCAGTGCTTGCTGGACAGCAGTGGCCTCGCCTGTAATGCCTGTGAGCGCCTGTAGAAAATGTTGAAGGTGTTACTTACTCTCGAGTAGTACAGGTACCGCCAGCATTCTCAGCTTCGCGGTGACGTCAGCGAGACTGTTGAACATCGCTTGAGTGGAAGAGTGGGCTGCTTGGACTTCCTCAAGTGCTTCGGGAAGGGAGACAGTCGCCGGGAACTCTTGTAGATACTGCTGCCAGATAGTGGACGTCTCATCGAGAGCATTGACGAGGCGTCCAAGATCTTCCTTGATGCCGGTAACACGGTGATGTACGTCGGGTCCTGAAGCCACAACGCGGGGTTCTGCACCGATCTTGTGAAGGCGAGACACCGAAGCCTGCAGATGAAGGTACCGCTCCACGACTTCCACATAGCTAGAGGGCGATCGGCCACTTGGTCAATTCTGACAGTTCATTTTATGCGAGCAGCTTACGTACCATGCTCGCGTGTCGACGGCAAATGAGAAGGCAGATTCGACAAGGTTGGTACCGCGCTGGAGGTCCCGTGTACCGATGTCAGGATGGTGACTGCCAAGAGCGGCACGAAGATCCGGGAGCAGCTTCGTCAGACGCAAGAAGTATACCTCGCTCTTGTCGAAGGGACCGAGATCGCTCTTCGGCTCGATGAGATGGGGTTGCTCCCTCAACCATCGCGGGTTTCCCTGCTGCTCGAGTATCTCCGGCTTCATGTTCATGGCCAGCCCGACCCGCTTCAGCTCCTTCAGGAGGTCGCTCCATGCTTTCCGTTTCCGTACAAGCAGCGCCTTCTGGAACTTCTCGCGTTGCTCCTTGCTCGCGTTTGCGGGAGCGGCTGTGGATGCCAAGCTCTGCAGCGTTGCGATGATTTCCGCCGAGAGGTCCTCGAGGTCAGCAGACGTGAGGCATCCAACGACGTTCCCGACACGGCCTTGAATCAAGGTCCGGAAGTTCTTGAATGTCCTGTCGAGGTGGCGCAGATGATCTGGATGGGACGAGGATGCGGAGAATGGCGGCAACGGCGGTACATCTCCAGAGAGCCGGAGGACCGGGAGGGTAGGAGCTGACGAAGATTCTTCTTTTCCGGCTTGGGTAGGTACGAGATGAGGGGCCACGGATTGACGAAGGATTTCTCTGAATTTCCGTACGCATTTGTAGAGTTGGCGATGAGTCCTCTGGGCGCTCTGCTTGAGAGCATGCACGTTGATATCCTTCCAGCTCGCGAGCTTGATGAAATCTCTAACATCTTTCTCCAAGGCATGTTGCTGGGATGATAGCGAGGCCGCAACTCGAGGAAGGAATTGAGCATAGTAGAGTCTGGTGGAATGCAAGATGCGATGCACACGACGTGACGATGGCGAGCGCTTCCCGAGCTGAAGGCAGTAAACCTCGAAGGCGCGCAAGTGCTCTAATCGCGCGGAGAACTGTCCCAGGGGACTGGACGTCATGAAGGAGTCAAGCAGAGGAACAAGACCTTCCAGATATTTGGAGACCGCATCCTCATTGCCTTCATCTTCCTCGGAGGCTGCCGCAACACCCCGGACGGTGGCCTCGTAGAGTCGGAACCACCACTCCGACACTCCTTCGGCGAAGTCCTGCGCTTGAGTACGGAGGAGACCCTGCCATGAAGTGAGCTCCAGTCGCCTCCAGGAGACCACCAACGATGCGAGCTCGTGCTGGTACGACTTCAACGTGTTTTCCCTGTTGGCATACATCTCCCAATCTTCCATCTGCAGGAGAAGCTGTTCAATGGCTGAAAGCACTTTGGCGACAGGGCTGAAGATGTCGAGCTGAAGTATGGCGTCGCAGCGATTCTTCAAATGTTGGAGAACCATCTGATCCGGCCACTCTTGTATGAGGGTGGAAAGCCGAGCGACCATGCGCCGTAAGACTTCCGATGACTTCCGGATCTCGGGCACGTGTGGATCTGCGTAGAAGTTGGCAGGCATGGAGGAGACGCGAGGGACACCTTGCAGTTTGCGCTGCTGTTCGAGGAGGAGGGAGATCTGATACGGTCGACTGTGCTGATCTAAGGCTTCAGATTGGTGGCTTGCTTGGGCGACGAGAACGTCATGCACGATAGCATCCCGTAGACGTGCGAGCTCGTCTCCAGAAGATGACGCGAGGGTCGAGCTTGAACCAACGCCGAAGAGGTTCTGGTGAATCTTGGATAACCGCTTCATGTCCAAGGAATTGATCATGTCAACAGGTCGTCGAGGGGTTTGATTGTCAGAGGTCGTCGTCGGCTCCTCGAGCAGGTCAGCGTACTCCGGGAAAAGAGCCAAGAACTCCTGCTCCTCCAGGTCAGCGTCCGTTGCCGGACCATTCAGCTCTGTCTTGCGACGATACAAAGACTGCTCCTGGCGCTCTGCCTCTTCCTTCCTCGCCTTGTCGATCATCCACAGACGCAATGACTGCTCGTAGATCGGCTCTACGTGCGAAATAGACGACGGAAGCTCCACTCCCGAAGCTACCTCCAACGCTACCCCAGCAAGCCGCCACAGCGTGAAGGAGAACGACGTGTTCGAAGTCTGCTGGAGAGAGACCTCCTTCAATGTCCGCAGGCCCTTCACAGACGGGAAGGACACGATAGCCTCCGCGACCAATTCATCCTCCGTAGATCCGATTGCAGCAGCACTGTTTGCGTCGGCGATCAAACGCAAGCCGAATCGCAGCTGCAGGAGGGCAAGCTGTATTGGCATGCTGATATCCGCGTATTCGCCGTACGCGCTGACCAGTCGCTGAGAGAACGCCGCAGTAGACTCCTGGAGGACTTGTTCACGCATCGAGGCAGATGCTTCGCAATTATCCAGCGCAGAGATGATCGCGTCGACCTTGGACACCGAAACGACTTGCTCCAAGAATTGAGTAATCTCGGTCCAGTACGCATGTAGTCGGATCACGTCTGAGCGCGGTGGCCCGGCTTCGGTCTCCGGTGTGGCCCTCTGGCGTATGTCTTCGAGCGTCGCGAGCAGGTACCTTATTGGGGTGTTGTCTTGCCTGCCGAACGTCCTCTGCTCATGCTCCCGTTGAAGGGCGAGTTCGGCTTCGTATAGGGCACGTTGCTCGGACCAGAACAACCCAACACATTGCCGGACGGCCGAGGGGTCGATGGGGACGTTCGGGACGTAGAGCGTGAGGAGAAGTCGCGAGAGCGCTATCCAGCATCGACCTTGCGTCGACCAGCGGTACTCGCCTTGCGATCTCGAGAGAGCCCACAGTGATGGACGCAACGCTGCCTTATAAACGGAGGAGAAGGGAGAGTCCTTGACGGAGTCCAACTTTTCCAACGCACTAGATATGTTCGATGACTCCGGGCGGTATGAGGTTTCTTGTGGTTCAACGCATGCGGCGATCTACGAGAGGATGTGTGAGTGCCATGCAGTCGTTTAATGACCGCACAACCTTACCATCAACGCGGTATCTGTCAATAAGGTGGCTGTCTCAGAGAAACGACTGGTGGCATCCACGAGATGACTTGAGAACCAAGAGAGGCGCTGTCTCAAGACGTGTTCGTACTGTGGCAGCGTTGCAGCTGGCCGCAACGTATCGTCGCTAAATAGATGTGAGCCGATGTAACTTCGATCTGGTCAAGCACAGACTAACCAAATCAAAACGGAGGTAGAAAGCTCGACCGGATGGAGAAGTGCAGAAGGGCCCGAAATCTGGATATGAATCAGAAAACCGTTGGTGAGGCGAAGGAATAGACGGTGTTTACCCCTGCCATAGGAGTGGCCTCCCACATCTGCGCCAAAAGCTGTCTCTGAGCATGCATGAAGCCTTGGATGATGGCTAGCAAAGTCTCAGAAACATCCAAATTATGGCAGAGGTGCGTGTACTCACATTCATGCGCGTCGCTAATCCACAATAACTGTCGGTATGGGATCAATGTTATCAATGAGATCTCCTGGTTGGAGCAACCGAAGTCGATGAGGTCTTGCACGACCTGTGCGAATCACAATGAGCGAGGATGTTGCAATAATCGAAGTGGACGCATTACTACCAGTTGCGACTCTGTTGTGCTTGTTGACACACTGACCAGAGCTCGAAATTGAGCGAAGATATAGGTGAAGTCAGTCTGCCGCTTCACGTTGTCGTCCAATGTGGTTGATTCCACGAGACGCTGTACAACGCCCGTCAGCTTATGGCCAGCGCAAACAAGATGAAGGCTTACTGTCTTCAGTTGTGCCGTCAGTCGTTCGAGAACGTTCGTTTGTCCCTTTTCAGAACCTCGGGACAAATTCCACATCGACATCAAGTCGAGTACTTGAGCACGAAGCTCTGCGAAAATAGGTAAGTTGGTCCAGCTACAAGTAACGAAGTAATATGGACATACTCGGATCGTTCAGTGCGAAAGGAACACGCAGGTCGGAATCCTCTAGTTCATAAAGTTGACTGTCGACTAGAGGAACCTTCGATGACAGTGCCCTCCAGATACCCACTAAACCCGCTCCTGACTTCAAAGAGATGATTTCTTCAACAGCTTTGACACTGCAAACAACATCTGCCAGCTCCGAGGAGTGCTCAGATACGGAGCGCTTGATCATCTCGAAAGCGGCCATCGTGAGCGAGAAATCGAACGCGCCTGAGGCCTGGACAGCATGAGACAGGAACCGCCCATACGCAACGATCTCGAGGAAGATGTCGACCTCCTAAGAGAAAGTCAGTATTTGCATACATAACATGCATACGAACGTACGTGATGTCTTTCCGGAGCGATACTGCTAGCGCCCAGGAGCGCCAAAGCTACCTCCCTGATGGACTCTACGAGAAGCTTTACTTTGGTTGCAGCTTGATGTTGCAAGCGAGCGCGTTCACTAGTATGCATGGACTCCGTGGTAGGATCGTCTCGCGAATGTGGTTCGCCATAATCCATCGTGACGGCAACGAAGAGGCGCAAGTAGAGCAGTATTGAAGCTTCGTCATATTCCTTGAGCGCCGTCGGGCTTGTCATGGCGGATATTGCGTACAACGGCTTGCAGCACATAAATGAGCATTTAGGTATTCACTCACCTGACTGGCGCCACTCACCTGCGCAGATGTTTGACTGAAATCCTTCCGCATTTGGATGATAGTATGATAAAGGTGACTACATTCTAGAGTTCCCAAGTACGTGTGGAGGGTACGTAGGGGCAAGCTAAATGGAGGGTCGGAATGCGAGATGTAGCGGGATAGGTGGGGAAGGGCGATCGGGATAATATTTCCGGATAAGAAGTGAAGCACCGCTCGATCTCCAGTTGCTGGTCTTGAAGGAGAGATGACCTCGGGACCTAGGATGGCAACGACAGCATTTGAGCTATCCTCAGGGAGAAGTCGACTAGCAGAGGGGCGCAGAGAGTCTGGACGGGGTTGAGAGTGTTGTCCGAGTCCACGTTGAAGCAATGCGTGTTGGGAGACCAGTTGCTTGAGGTCGTGAACATTGCAGAGGCCTACCGATGAGCAGCGAAGATGATCGGCGAGACGGCACAAGTCTTCTTGGTCGAATGAAGAAGTCAAGGCGATCTCGATACCGCGGTTCCTCATCGCCCTAGAAAGCTCTCCATACTGTGCGTCGGCGCACATGAAGAGTCTGAAGTCCGGATGGGGATACAAGATCTGGACCTCGCCGTTGACAGCGCCACGCTCGTTCAGTGCCAGCGAACCACCCATTTCGCAGAGGGAGTTCAGCCGATCAAGCACGGAAGGGTTGCAGAGGTTGGCACCGTCTAGGAGTAGCCAGTGCCCTTCCTTTAAAGCTCGAACCAGAGGACCGTCGACCCATTCCAGGCGAGCTGCTTGAATGCGTCTTCCAGACAGTTCTTGCACGCGTGCCTGCGCTCGAGAACAACGGGTCTTGTGAGGTTCCGGTAACTCGCGAAGTTTCTTCAGGACCTCCGTCAAGCCATTCACGATGCCAGCAACGGTGACGGTCGGAGTCGCCCGTGCGTAGCTCTGCAACATAGTGATATGATCAGTAGTCGCAAGCAGTCTGGATCCGACGTCTGAGCAGGAGACGTCGTCTACGACATTGATGACTTCTTGAACGACATCAGAGATACAATACCCTAAGTCGGTCTCCTCGAAGCTTCCCAATACATCTGTGGCATCCGTGGAATTATTGATTGAGACCTCACGAAGAGTCTTGCCCAAGAGGCCAGCCATGGTCCTCACTAGCGCGGTCTTACCACTATTCCGTGGTCCGGTCAAGATAGCGAGCCACCCGTTCTCGATGCACATGCCGAGTGACTCGAGAGCGGGGAGAGAGGACTGAAGCACGCGACCACTCCGCAGATGGGAGAGACGCCCTGCACGCTGGCTGTGATGGTGGCCGATCTGGAGGTGTGTCGGAGCGACATACACTGGCGGCCTGTCGAGCCGAGTTTCTCCCGGGAAGAGGCTCGAGAAGAGTTCGCGTGCCCGTCCACGATCCTCTGAAGTCCTGAACCTCCCGAGTATGACGGAAGACAGGTAGTCGGATGGGTGAGCAGGAGGATCGGTACGATGAAGCAGGGTAGCCCATCTGATGACGTCTCGTAGATTGAACTCCCACGGCGCACCCTCACGGGCAAAGGATCTCTTGACCATGGTCTCCTCGTTCAAGACGGCCATATACGCGATCATTCTCCGCAGTAGGTCGACGGGGTATTTGGGGAAGAGGTTTCGACAAATGAGAAGTAGGTCGTTGGGGGACATCTCTTGCACGTAGACCTTGGTGAACCGATTGAGGAACGACTTCGGTAAGCCTTTGCGACCACCACCTTGATGCAAAGGGTTTTGCGCGGCGAAGATGCGGAAGGAGGGATGACGAACGAATGAGCGTCCAAGTTCGGGAATGTACACTGTGCCACGGTGATCGAGTACTGCATTGAGACCTTCCAAAACAGATTGGGGAGCGAGGTTCATCTCGTCAAGAAGTACCCAATGTCCTTCCTGCAAAGCTCGCAGGAACTCGGCGTCTTTCCACGCGAATTGTCCAGGTTCGCCGCCTTCCACAGGCAGATCAGACCCGAATAGGTCAACAAGATCCGTCTGGTCGGAGAGATTAATACGACACAGATGGTATCCGCACATGTTCGCCAGTGCCGCCACGAGACTTGTCTTGCCAACACCAGGACTACCCTCGAGCATGATGGGCTTGGGCAGTTGGCATGCACGAACCACACGCATGACATTGTCGCGGGTTGTAGGCGCCTCGAGACTGAAGCTCTGAGTTGACGACTGTCGAAGTCCACGAGGGATGGAGAAGATACCAAAGCGAAGCGAGGAAGAATCCGACGACAGAGCAGGGTGGTCTAGAGCTTCAGTGGGGATGGGTACCAGGTCTTGCAAGCGCGCAGCTGCGTCCAACTTCAAGCGATCCAAAGCTTCCTTGGAATAAGCTGACAGCTGTGGCATGGAACCCAAGCCATCGAGGAAGGTCATCTGAGCTGCATGATGCTGGCCCAGGTACGATGTCAGTATTTCTCGTGCACGATGAGGCATACTAGCGACTTACAAAGACCTCGCTAGGCGTCAGAGAGCTCGCTCTATCGTTCCTTATAGCAGCGTTTGAGAAGGAAACCCATGCCTACGAATCATCAGACACTATTAAAGAGTCAAAACTGTGTAAAACTTACCAAGATATCTCGCAAGTTTGCGAAGGAACGGTCACCGACGACGCTCCAGAGCCACTCGATGAAGTCCAGGACAGGTTGAGTGAAGGTTTTCAACGCATCATGCTGCCACAGCGTCGCGACGATGCACTCCAAGTCCTTCCGGTCCGTGATAGGAGGCACCCAGATTTCGGTGAACCGATTACGCAGAGCTGGCGACAATTCCTTCTTGCCGTAGTCACCGCCAGGGTTCATGGTCGCGACAAGCTTGAAGTCGTCAGTCGCTTTGATGGCAGGGATCTCCGCGTCGTTGCCGCCTTGTTCCGCGAGCACGATAGTACGGCCGGTCTCGAGGACGCTGTTGAGGCGTTCCAGAACAGAGTCATCGGCCAGTGAGATTTCGTCGAGGAGGAACACGTCCCCATTACGCATCGCCTCGACCAGAGGGCCATCACGCCACTCGAAAAGAGCCGATAACCGTTGCAAGCGACCACGCAGGTCTTGCAAGACGACAATGTGCTCTGACGGAAGCGAGCCCCCCTTGAGCAGGCCGTCGATAGCTGCGGCCAACGACGTAGCATCTTCCACAACACCAGGAATACCCAACTGCGACAGGACTGAAACTGCCTCCCGTAATGTCTCAGCTTCGGCCACTGCCTTATTGCGTATGGGCCGCAGGCCACCAATGAGGTCCGCCGTCTCCGTGTTCTGGTGACAGTTAACCGTGCGCAAGGTCTGGTTCAAAACCTCAGCGTATAGCTGGCAGACCGAGGTCTTCCCGCATCCGGTCTCGCCGACCAAAAGCACGGGCTCGTTGAACCGGAGCGCGCGAGCGGTCAAAACGAACAAACGCTGCATCGCGGCAGTCCAGACAATCTGAGACGACGATGGAAGAGGGCATCCGAGGAACGCGCCAGGGTCGAACTTGGGATTGCGCAGGTCGTAGAGGGACGAATCGTCGATGCGGACCTTCATGATAGACTCGATCACCTCCTTCACCACGACCTTGTCGTCGTCCCGCCTGGCTCGCTCCGCAAGCAGCATGTATCCGTTCGCTGCAAGCTCTTCATAGCTCATAGCGTCACGTCCAGCCCAACGAAAGAGGTCACGGAGCGTTGCGAATCCATGTTTGCTTTCGAAGACACGACTTGACTGCCGGCGCTTCTGCAGCTCGCGGAAGACGCTCACGATGCGCTGACCATACGAAGGAGCGATGCGACATCGCTGGCAGAGGATGGTCTCCAACTCGGCTTGAGGGACGTCCTCGAAGTGCACCTCGAGGAAACGATTACGGAAGGCACGAGATAGCACCTTGCGGCCGGCGTACAGTCCTGGCGGGTTCTGCGTCGCGAAGAGCATGAAGTGGGGGTGGGGGCGAACAACCTCCTGCGTCTCGGGAATCACTAGTTCGCGGTTGTCGTCGAGCAGACGGTTGAGAGCCTCGAGGACATCCGTAGGCGCGAGATTGAGTTCATCCAGGACGATCCAGTCTCCTTGACGAAGGGCTCGAACGAGCAAACCCTCTTTGAACACCAGCTTCCCCGTGACAGGGTCGGACACATATGTGCCGATGTACTCTTGGATATCCGTATGCTCGTGGTTGTTGATCCGTACGAACCTGTGGCCGGTACGCTTCGCGAGGTACTCGATGGAGCTTGTCTTGCCACTCGACGTAGGACCCTCGATCAGCACAGGGAAACGCTTGGCTGAAATGATGCGTGCGAGGTCGACGAGCTTGGTCTCGACAGAGGGCGTCATGATGTAGTCCTCGGCGAGATCCTCGGGGAGCGGTCCACGCTCGAGATAGAAGGGACCAAATTTGATGAATGCGGATGGGTGACCGGGAGGCAGAGGCTCCTTCGTCAACAGCGAGCGAGGGTTCCGGACGCCAGCCAAAATGTGTTTGTGGGCGAGCGCTGTTACAGCTGTGGCGCTAGTGCCATCCAAAGCCATGGTGAACGCCATGAGACACCCTTCCCACAGAGCTCGCCGCAGAGAGTATGTAGTCGCCATGTCAGACGCAAATGTCAGCGCGCGAGCCAGCGTACGCATGCTGAAGTGCGGACGATGATTCGAACCATCCGCGATCTGACGCTCCTCTGCAAGGCGCTTCACCGCCGTGTAGAACTCGGCGACATCCATGATCGCGCCTTTGTCACCGACAGCACACGCGCCGATGTATTGTGCGACGATGGCGAGCAGTGTGTCCTTGTCAGCGTCAGGCGGAGGAACGTCGATTTCGGTGAACCGGGAGCGGATATTGGGAGGAAGGTCCTTCTTGCCAACATCCGTGGCGGGATTCATGCATGCGAAGAGACGGAAGTCGGGATGACGAGGGATAGGTTCGAGCGAACCTTGCTCGGTTAAGGTAATCGATGCCGTAGGTCCATGTAGCAAACCTGAGACTGACTCGAGCGTCTCTGGGGTGGCAAGGTTCACCTCGTCTAGCAATATCCTGATGCGCGGTCAGCTAGGTTCGAAGAAATCATGGTCGTTCACTCACCAATCGCCGTTCCGCAGCGCTTTCACAAGGGGCCCCTCGACAAACGCGAAAGCGAACTTGCTCTTGCCTTGCACGTGGTGCACTTCAAAGGTCTGGACATCGCGTTCGAACGCCTCCCAAGACTCCATTGATACGTTCAACTGAGAGTCGACCTTCCTACGCTTACGGGACATACCGCCATCGAGTTCTTTCCTGTGCACAGAATAATTGTCAGTCCCGGCCGCACATGCGAGTCATGAACACGAACGCAGCGTCCTCAGCTTGCTTGGTCTTGATCCTGTCCTTCGCAAGCCGCACCGCTTCCAGCCACAAGCCAGCGGCGCGCTTCCACTTCCGCTCCTGAACCGCCTTCCTCACCGACTCCTCAAAGTGCGCGTTCTTCTTCCGGCTGAACGTGCCACCAAACAGCTCAAGGAAGCGTTCCTGCAGCTCTCCCCCAGGCACGCGCGCATCCACCGGTTTGAATCCGCCTAGGATGTCTGACGACTCCGTCTGGTTCGACAGGTTCAACGAGATCAATGGACGGCGGAGAAGCGATGCGAGGTGCGTCACGACGCTCGTCTTGCCCGTACCAGTCTCTCCGGTTAGCAGGACGGGCTCCGAGAGTGAGATCGCCGAAGCCAGCCGTGCGATGAGAGAGATGGCCGGTCTATGCATGGCGAAGGGGCGTGTGATAGGTGATGCAATGTCTGCCTTTGCAGTGCGCGCGGGGAGACGGGTGCGCCCTGCGCGCACCGCGGAAATTCGGCCGTTCACGTCCTTTTCAACGTCAAAGTCGGGGGTGCGGGTATGCATAATCCAGTCGCGACGCTCGCCTGACAGACCAAGGTGGCCAGCAATGACGTGCGCAACAGCGTCGAGGTGCGCGCGTCCCGAGGCGGTGGTCGCGCCAGACCCGAAGAACACGTCGCGCGCCTCCAAGAAGATGTCCTCCCGGATGGTGGGATTCGTGTATATCTGGGAGAGAGTAGTGGGTTGCGTACATTCTTCGTCAACGTCCATACATTGATGAGAGGCGGGGAGAAGGTTTGTGACTCGTGTGCATAATTTCTCTAGCTCGCGAAGGCCGATGTTGCGAGTGGACGCGGGACTACCAAGAGCGCGCACGCTTTCCCACATGTTGATGAGACCTTGCGCAGGAACCCCAGAAAGACGAGGGAACTTCGTATTCACGATTAACCGCAGGTCGTTCGCAGATGGTGATCCCACAGTGACCTCGTAGAACTTGTGGGCGCCGAAAAACGTAGGATTAGGGAAAGCGCCCGAACGCGTAGGCTGCAGAGCGCGCGTCGCGAAGAGTGCGAACGAGTCCTCCGCTTCAACCGTACCACGGTTGGGTACGTCTAAACGTGCGCGCCCACCAATCCACTTGTCGGCACCTACCGACTCGACCAGGGGTTTGATGAGACCGAGGACTTCCATCGTCGCGCGGTCGATGTCCTCCAGCACCACCCATTTGCCCTCTCGCATGGCACGAACGAGGACACCCTCCTTCCACTCGAACGTCCCGGAACGCGTGGGCGAAGAAACATAAGAACCAAGCAGGGAACGAGGGTCCAACGACGTGTCGGCGAGATGGATGGTGACTATGTGGTTGCGTGCATTTGGATAGAGTATATCAGCAAGGTGAGAGATGAGCAACGACTTTCCGGCGGATGGTGCCGATGTCAGTAGTAGGGGGAGCTGCATCGAGAGGTGCAAGGAAATCTGGCGGAGGGCTTGAACCGCAGTGGGAGTATCAATTAGTGTAGATGAGGGATGTGTTGGGAGGGAAGAGCGGAGCATTAGAATGCCATGCACGTTTGCTATCATAGGACTAAGAACTTGTCAGAACTTAGTCATCGTCTCCATGGGATTGAACATACCTCAGCTCCGCCGGATGAATAGGCTCGCGTGAGTCGTCGTCGGGGATGAAGTATTCTTGGGGAGAAAGTAACGCGTCCCTCGCCCGCGTCACTCGTTCGAGCTCTATGACCGGAAGCACCCACCCATCCGCCATACGCGCTGTTCCGTCCTGATTTGCGCCATACGTGATGAAGCAATCGACCTCGGAGATGTCACCTAATACCTCCTTCTCTACCTTCACGCGCTCTCCTTCCGCCATGCCTACTTGCAGCGCATAGCACCTGATTGCGAGAGACCGAACCCCGTTATTAGGATGTGGCGACCAGATAAGTTGAGACAACGGAGTAAGGGACCATCCAAGTAAACGAGGGAGCGTGCGATTGGCCTGAAGAATGCGATAGTAGGCGAGAAGGGTCCGATGCAACGTTGGGGCGTCGACACTGACGGGAGGGGTCGAGATGAAAGCGCGTAGTGGCCCGCGCTCATTCTCCGGTGCACGCAGAAAGGCGAGTAGTACTCTGCAGCAGTGTCAGAACGTGTGTTTTGATCTGAAGGGTTGTACGCACGGATAGAGCTCCGGATGGATCTCGAGTAAGAGACATAGTGCCTCGAGCTTGTCCAATGTCTCCTCCTCGGCTCTGTGCAACCAACGCGCACATAGGTCAAGTAGAATCGGTCGGAAGAGCGCCGCGACAACCATCGTGAATTGTGGGACACGCAACAGACCAGATAGTGTGTCCAAAAGATTTAGTCGGGAGACATTTTGAAGGAGAGTCGAGTATGGAGAGTCGCGCGCGATCTGGCTCAGCAATTTTTGAGTCTGCCCTTCAAGGTTAAAACGGAGAGGATCCATGCTGGTTGTCGTGACCCGACTGCGGTGACCCAGCCTGTGAAGAGAGAAGAGAGGGGAGGGGGAGGAGCAAAGGAAGGAGCTCAGGAAGAGCCTTGGAATATTACGCGCAGGAAAAGTGTTGAGCGCTTACATCAAAAAGCCTGTGATTAGCTTCGTTCTTATCTCATCAGTCTTCAAACTAATGTGGATCAACATGCTTGCATTATGGGACTATTACTTCCTTCTGCAGGTCTCCTAATATGTGTTGCTACTGTCACTGACGGGCCCACTCTGCTTGCACCCAACGAAACAGCACCTGAACAGCACCTTCTCCCCCTCATAATCTTATCATCAAATTACCATCGAGCAGGCGCAGAGATTCAGCAAGAGGCTGAGCCAAATCATACCAACAGACGCGAGTAGTCTCGTACACCTCTTCTAGACACATCCTGGGCTCTGATTCTACAACAGCTGTCATCGATTTATCGATCCACGTCGAACTCTGCAAACCCCCATATCATACGCTCCCCTGCCTCCCTCGGATTTACACCCTCACCATTGCCACCATGACTATAGAGTTCACCCTGTTCTCTATTGATGACGAGCTTTGTCGACCAGTGGCGACAGTCATTCTTCGCCCTCATTCCAGACGAAGTTCGGGATCGTGTATCCTTTGTGCACACTAGTCTCCAGCAGTCAAACACGACCTTTGACTGTATAGTTTCTCCTGCAAATTCGTTCGGCAGATTTGATGGAGGGTATGGCCTCGCCGCTTATATCGTTCAATTGACGTACAATCAACTCTGCTACTTTTCACAGGTTTGACCAGATCCTGTCAGAGAGGTCCTTGCACCTGCAGATGATCTAGAAGCCCTCACCCGCGCAGCACAAACCGTCCTATACCAGCGCTGGCGAGGCTTTGCGCCTCCGGGTACATGTACTCTAATTCCCCTCACCGGTACGCCCTGCCACCCCAACCCGTATGACTGCCGGTATATCGCCCTCTGCCCTACGATGCGCTTCCCTTCCAATGTCACGTGGCACAAGGAGATCGTGTACAATTGCGTATGGTCTCTCCTCGTTGCGATTGACGAGCACAACGCCCGCGCGGCTGAGAAAGACTCAGGCCTGGCCCCCATCGCGTCCGTTGGCATGACGGGCCTCGCCACAGGCGTTGGCCGCGTCTCCCCAGCCGTATGTGCGCGACAGACTGCACTAGCCTTTGCGCACAACCAAGATGCCAAGAACCGTCCAGAAAAGTGGTCATCGCTTTCGTGGGATGATATTTTGGAGATGCCGCTCAACGGCAGGCTCCCCATGGATGGCTAGTCGTGACAGGGCATTAGAATTGCTCACATCACCCTCGATCCAAGGCATTTGCTTTTCTGGTTGCACTTGTAGGTCCCTCTTCGCCCATGACAATGTCAATTGGGTCGACCGACCTTCGATTGATTATTCTTGCTTGTATGTTGTCGGCGTGTTATGGGGATGTTTGTTGCGATGGTGCGAAATGCAGGCTATTGAGGCTGATACTTATTACAGCTTCCATCGTGCCATAGGTTATGAAAATATCGAGATAAATCTAACGTCATATTTCGGATCCTTTATCTGACGTCGCAGACCGGTGGTTTCGCCGAGGTCAAAACTCCAGTCAGACACGTTGTGTCAACGTTGCCGTTCATCTCGTTCAATCGGACCTGCCGTCCCCAACATATCACAGGCACGGCTGCGCTCGAGCTTCTGGTTCTTCCCATAATCCCATTCCGCACGTGGGACCTCACATATATGTGCTTAATCGATCATCGCCTCCGCCCAGCCACTACACTGGTACTCGGCGACTACGCGGCCGTCCCCGATCGAGGAGCTCTTCGTTCTGTGGCGTATATATACCCTCTCTTCCGCTGCGACCTAAGCTCTCCACCCTTGTCCTCTACACACCACATCGATTAAGTAGCTATGGTTTACGAGTGGGAACCCGGCACCTGGTACGACCTTGGGTCGGTTGTCGAGTACCAGGGTATGTTCTTGAGGTCCTTTCCTCTCATGTTGCTCAACGTGATGTGGCGTAGGACACAAGTACAAGATCATCCAGGCTCACTCGTCCCAGGTAAGCCCGATAGACACTGGTGTAGGCCATGACTCACCTGTTGACGGTAGGCTGGCTGGGAGCCTCCTGCGACCCCTGCTCTCTGGGGTCGTGTCCCGGAAGAGTATCATGAGCATCATGAAGAGCGCCATGACAGCGGGGGTTACAACCCAGGATACAATGCGCCTCCGCAGCAGCAGCCCGGTATGTTGCTACCTATATCAGGAGGGCCAGATCACTGATAGCCCTTGGTGATTGTAGTGAGTCACGGTGCTGGCGGTGGCAGCAACGACGAGAAGCCGTGGGATCAGCACTCTGAGCAGAAGGTCCCCATTCACGATGAGGAGCGCAAGCACGGTTGGGACTCTCTCAGTGATGACCGCAAGAAGCAGATCGAGGTCCGTCATGCCGGACGGCTCCCCTTCTCTGTGTTCGTGCTCCTCACGGTTCTTCAGATCGGGGGTGGTCTCCTTGCCGGACTTACTGCTCTTGGCGCGGGCTACTTCGCGTACAAAGAGCACGAGAAGAGCGAGGATGAGGTCAGGACCCGAACCCTCGGGGGTCATGTTTGTTTCTGACGTTGCCGATCGTTCATTTGCAGAAAAAGGCCCACGTGTGGGCTCTGCAGAACTGGCTGCACGACGCGGACGTGCGCACCCGCGAGTACTACCAGGGCAACATACGTGGCCCCGTAACCTGGATTCTGGTCGATGGCAAGAACATCCCCACCAACATTGCCATCCCCGGTGGTGAAGAGAACGGCCAGCCTCACTACATCTGCCGAGGCTTCCACGAGGTGAGCCGGAACTTTGTGATCTGCGGAGCCCAAACGCTCAATAGACATTCTTCTGTGATCAGGGCAGTCTTCGTGAGTACCCCATGCGTGGCGTTCTAGGTCCAACCTTCACAATCTGATCATCTCATCTCCTTCACCGCTGCAATCCCACTACAGAGATTGGAAAGGCCTCGCCTATCTTCCAGAAGGGCGGCGTCATCGGGTACGCCCATAACGAGATCCATGTGAGTGTACCGGCATGGCTTGGGACACGTCACAGTGCTAAGACGAGATGCCGAGACAGCTGCCGAAGTACGAAGTGCTTGTGGGAGAGAGACGTGCCGTCCGCTGGGTCGACTGTGAGGGCCCCGTCGACCTCGAGAAGCTTGGCGCGCGCCCGGTGGAAGGCGGACGAGAGGCTGACGGCACGCCGCTCTTCATCGCCCAGGCGCACTACAACCACGCCATTGTTCCCGGCAAGTGCAGCACCAAGCTCAAGGCGGCGTTCATCCCGTACGCCAACACCGAGAAAGAGGAGAAGGTATGCCTAGACATCTGACATCGTCCCTCAGTTGGGAAGGCGGCTTACCCTAACGTTGTCGATAGGAATACCGCATCCTCTGCTACGTTTAGGCGCGTGCGCCGCCAAGTGTGCTGCTGTGGAAGTGTGTACGATAGGTAGCGCGCGAAGGACTCTTGAATCGTCGCTGTCGCAGTGATGTTGCTTTCAATGCATGTGTACAATTTCGTGGACCCGCACTAGATCCGCAATTTCTGAGTCAAGCCCTTCTGGTGATCAGCCCGCGCCGAATTACCAGCAACCCGGCATAGATCAAATCCAGCTTCGGCGTCGGTACACCATGTGCCCTCGCTCGCCTCAACACGCCACCAACGATCGCCTCAACCTCCATTGGGTGTCCACCTTTCGTCCAAATTTCGACCGCCAAGAAGAATCTCTATGGGTCGAGAAGCGGTGTATTATAGTATCTGTGAAGCGGGGACAAGAAATGTTACCGGCACGTGGTCGCGAGTATCGCCACACCAGAATACGTAAACGGTTTCTGGCGGGGTACAAGTGCGGTGCGTCACCTCAACAAATCCAACAATCGATCCCATCGACCCCGTTCTAGTTTTCCCATACGGTGGACCGTAGAAACCGCTTATCAAGGTCAGTTTCCATGCATTAGCTCACGCCTGCCAATTGGTTACTGATCTCAGTTTCTGTAGGTTTGTACAAATGTGGCCTCAAGGAAGAGGTGGCGGCCAAGATAGCACAAGAGTTGGCTTTCAAGACAATTGAGTATCCACCAGACATGCTGTCTTCCTATCTGTCTCCTCAGTCGCGGAAAAATCTGCGTTTCTTACAGTCCAGTACGTCTTGTCCGTCGCTATTCGTTTTTACGTCTAACCAACGCACTCGCAGAGGAGGAGCTCCAGGAAATGCTTGCAGATATAGGCTTCCGACCGGAGGTGATCCCTCTAGCCACTTATGCCGACGAAGTTCTTCCTCATGGCGTCGCTGAATCCTGGGTATCGCGGTTTGCGCGTCAAATCTACGCCATCTCGTAGATTGTTTGCTGCAGTCAATACGTGCTTTGATTATTCGCTGCTTGGGATTTAACTGTGATATGGCATCAGAATGTTCATCTATAAACCAGTCGTCGATGTCCGCCGTATTGATGATAGTCTCCGTTAGCATGGTCATGCTCGCTACGCGCGTACTACGCTGTCAGTGTGATTCGGCCTTCCAGCATTGTAACAAGCGTGGAAGCAACATCGTTTGCGCATGGATTGGATAAGACTGCGAGGCGAGTCCATTTCATTGTCCATACTCCAAATCGTCCAAGCGGTGGGCACTACTAGCGGAGCGCCCCGGGCCGAACCGAGGGACGACGGTGGTCCGCGGGGCCAACGAAAAACTCGACGTCGCGTCGTCCTATTCATCTTAAATCTGCCATATGATGTAGCTCTCAGTAGTATGAGGGTGCATGGAGCTTCTTTGGTATGTGCGGTGGAGATCTCAATCATGTATCACCGGGGGCATTGCACTACATATCCCCTAGAAACATGCTGAACTTAGCATGACCATTGGCCAATTTTGACCAGCGTGTGTTGCACTGTTACATTGTAGACATATTTGAGATGTGGCAGGAAATCTCGACACATCCTGGATATATTTTAAATGCCTCGTGTAACCAGGATGTAACTGCAATATGCCGATCGGCGCCACGCAAGTAATATTTGGCCAATGTTCAACGTTTGTTCAGCATGTATCTGCTTGATATATGGTGAAATGCCCCCGGTGTATATAGGAGACAGGATCCATTTAGGCGCTTGAATTTTGTATGTACCCTGCCACTCGTGCCACTACCAGCATCGGCATGGTGTCCTCTCACAGCCTACAAGCATAAATGAAGCCTGCTATTGAAAATCTTCAAAAGGCTCTTACAGAGAATTTGCCGTACTGCAGCGGCACCCTCGCCCTCGATCCACGGAACTTCATCCTGTTTTACGGCAAGGAGAATCGGGCTCGGTGAGTAATTTTCGACGCTTCTCTAGGAGACAGTCGTTTATCATCGGCGCGGATCATCTCTGTAGTCGCGTCGACCTCCTGCATGCATCGGTAAAGCAGCTAAACCGCCTTGAACGGAAATGCGATCCAGCTCCGTTCGGACGCAACGACCAGAGCGTGCTCGATTCAACGTACCGCAAAGCAGGCAAGCTCGACGTCGAGCATTTTGCGGTCGGCTTCGATGCAGATCGTGCCGGGCTTGTGGAAGCAGTCCGCACCGCCCTGTTTCCGGGATCGGAATTGTCCAAAGCAGTTCGGGCAGAGTTGTACAAATTGAACATTTACGGTGGGAGCCCCTATCTTTCTACAGTTCGTAGCGTGTGTCTGATCTGGTGTGCAGGGCAAGACGGCTTCTTTAAGCCACACACAGATACGCCCCGGGCTGAAGACATGTTCGGCTCGCTTGTCGTGATATTTCCTACCCCGCACGAAGGCGGGGAGCTCGTTCTCCGCCACCAAGGGCAGGAATGGACCTTCAATTCTTCCGAGGTTCTCTCCCAACCTGACATTCAGGCCGCAGCGAGCGTCGCATTCGTGGCGTTTTTCAGTGACGTAGAGCACGAGGTCCTCCCTGTGCGTGCAGGACACCGCGTCACCGTCACATACAATCTCTACTACGACTCCTCTCGAGCAGGTTATGCGCCCCCGCCTGTCCCGGGCCTGCGCATGCTACAGCCGACAGGAGCGAACCTCCCCGCACTTTCGGACGCATTCGCTATGCTCCTGAAGGACCGGACAATGCTACCAGATGGAGGCATCCTGGGCTTTGGGCTGAGACACCAGTACCCGCTCCCGACTTTCTGGAGCGGAGAGCCGAACCCGCTCGAAGGTCTGCCAGCGTTGCTCAAGGGGACGGACGCCGCGCTTTTTGCGACATGCAAGGCGCATGGGCTCAATCCTCGACTGCGGCTCATCTACGAGGCGGAAGACTCGGCGGCGAGCGACACGTTTGTGAGCCCGGTGGAGAGATCCGTCCTGATCCCCATCCTTCTCGACAGTCCTACTTCAGTAGACAGTGCGGACGATGATAGTGATCCGATTCAGGAGATCTGCGAATATGGCGGCGTCGTCATGTTGCCTCGCATCCTCGGGCAGGACCCTCCTGAGCCGCTGCTTGGACCGCCGGATAGGAGAGGAAAACGCATCCAATACATTCGGGACCTCAGCGATCGCTGGATGTGGGCGTACAAGCCTGCCCTGGCACAGAACATCAAGACCGAGACGGTGCACATGGTGACCGAGATCACCCGGTTCAATACTCTGAGGACGACGATGGTGGTGTACTTGGGGAACGAGCCAGCGGCTTCGTTGATGTACAAGTATGTTTTCCTCACGGTCGCGATCGGACCTGCAAAAGCGCGTTGAGACTGATCAGCAGGCGGCGCGCTGAGAATAGTGTACTCTAGTCACTAATACATCGCTATTGTCTCCACATCGGAGTAAAGTCAAGCTTAGTTTGTCGCCTTCGTTCCGGACGTCGACCCTTCAACCCTGCTCGTCAGTCGCATGTTGTTCTCAAAGCCTTAAAGGAGAGGCAACTTGCCAGCCTTCCCCGCTCTCTTTGCTCCAGCTTATCTCCTGCCAGCCAATCACACCAAATTCTTGCTGAATTCACGCATGCCCAAGCAAAACGGATACGGAAAACCTGTCCGGGCCTGTACAGGCAGACTGTCCCGGACTTCCTCGCGCGTTCGCTTCCGCGAGCTGCCAGAACCACTCTCAGGCTGAAGGGGTTGGATATTTTCGCTGGTATGGCCATGATTGGACATGTAGTTGAGCGGAGGTTGTCGAGATCCAATGCATGGGGAGGGGGGACTTCCATTCGAGCTCTTCATCTCGGGCCTATGCCATTATTCCCGGTAAGTGCAGCACCAAGCTCAAGGCGGCGTTCATCCCATACGCCAACACCGAGAAGGAGAAGAAGGTATGCCTAGACATCGTCCCTCAGTTGAAAAGCGGCTTTCTCTTACCGTGTCGGTAGGAGTACCGCTTCCTCTGCTATGTTAAAGCGTGTGCGCTGCCAAATATGCTGCCATATCGGAAGTGTGTACGATAGGTAGCGCAGGTAGCGCGTCGAAGCACTCTTGAATTACCGCCGTCGCAGATGCGTTGCTTTGAAAGATGTCAATGCATGTGTACCACCTCGTGAACCCGCACTACCTCCATAATTTGTCAGTCAAGCCCTTCTAGTGATCAACCCGTGCTGAATGACCAGCAACCCGGCATAGATCAAGTCCAGCTTCGGCGTCGGCACGCTATGTGCCCTCGCCCGCCTCAACACGCCCCCAACGATCGCCTCAACCTCCATTGGGCGTCCACAATCCAAATCGACTAGCATAGAAGGCCGGAAGACCGACTTCGGATTCTCGTGTGCGATGATCAGGTCGATGACTTCATCCGAGAGCAACTCGTCCACTGCCGGTGACGGCGCGAGCGATGCGCGCGCGACCGTGAGGACCTCGGCCATGATGTCTCGAAGTGCTTGGCGAGAGGCAGCCTGTGCCAGGACGTCACCCACGTGTGCGCGTGTGAGGGTGCAGAGTGTTGAGAAGGATGCGTTCCTGTTACATGTGCGTAGACTGTCATCTGCACCTGCTGCCTAGGAGTCAAGTCCAGGCCACTTACCAGAGGACTTTACGCCAGCGGGCAACGTCCGCGTCAGGTGCTGCCTCCGCGTCAGACCCTGCGGCACGGAACATGTCAACCAGAGCGTCCAAGGAGTTCTTCGCGACCTCTTCATAAACGCTCTCCGAGGTTTCAGAGGCCACCGGGGGTCGGTGGTACCCCAAGATCAACTTCTCGTTCCCGTGCTGCGCGACCTTCTTGCCTCCATCTACGGCAGTCGTGTCAACCCAGCAGCATCCGGAGATGACGACCGCATCAGGAAAAACCCGGGTTGCTAATGGGCACTAATCTGCCCTAATTATGAATGTTAGTTGATTAGTCTAATACAGAGAGTCCTTTCCTAATGAGCATCGATGAGTGGCCATTAGTACCATTAGTCTGAAATTAACGTACCGGTATTAGGAGAGAATTATTGGCGATTAGCGGGGGACAGTTCACTCGGGAGGTTTGCGAGAGCACGAACAATAGATTGCGCACTCGACTGCTATACATGACAAACAGGCACAATGATATACGATGTGAACAATAAGCGTAGCGGCACACAACAAGACGGCAGCATGGAGGGGCCGAAAGCGGGTGCGCATGGAGTTGCGTGGCTAGAGATCAGATGCGTACACAGGCCTGGGCGGGTAACGAGTGTGCGTAGTTGGCTGTGGGTGTACGTAGTCAGAGGAGTTCGGTAGGAGAGCAGATGAAAACGTACCTGGGAAGGAGCGGCGGACGAGTTGGGCGTGAATAGACAGATTGGGACGGTTTATGGGTCAACCTCCATGGCGTCCCAATCCATGCGGGAGAGCATCTCGTTGGCGGTGGTCGAGGTCGACGCTGCGGGAGTGACACCGCTGCAAGTTGGACGCATGAGCATGCCAGTCTCATCTGATCAAGAGAAGAAATATACGCACCTGGCCTCCCGGTAGAGGCGGTGCATCAACGAATGGAAAGCGCGTGGGTTCTTGGCCTTGATGCCGCTGAGGACGAGCCTATGCTCGTTGTACACGTCCAAGTATGCATCGGCAGCGAATGGGATGCTGTAATGAGTGCCCGTCTTCCATTCTGTGAGGGCGGCGTGGATCTGTACGTAGACAGAGGGATGAGGCAGCAAATCGAGGCAGTCAGGATGAATACTCACCGCGGTCCCAACGAGGGCGAGCATCGGAATCGATATCTCTTTCTCCTCAGCGCGGTTGTCGAGGGAGGAGTTGAAGAGGTCCGGGTACTGCGTTCCAATTGCCGCGGTGCCTGTGAAAAAAGATACGCGTAGCATGGCGGGGTAGACAGCATGACCGTAGGGCTTGTGCCATTGCACATTGACGGTTTCGGAGGTCGCCTGGTGACAATACGAATGAGTGCAGGTCATAATCGAAGGGTGAAGCGCACAACTTACATCCCAAGTGAAAGGGAAGTTGTACGCAAGGTGGTCGAATAGCGCGCTCACAAGCGGCGCACATTGATTGGGGACGAGGTTGTAGAATGCAGCTACGTTGGCGTCGGCGATCTTTTTGATGCCACCGCGGAACGTGCTGATGCGCTGTTTGACCTAGGTAGCGGGAAGATCATTAGTGAGGGTCATCGACAAGGACGTGCAGCGCACTCCATGGCGGTGTGCGCATTATGCACGGAGCCGCAACGGTGGCCGCGCACGTCCTTGTTAAGTCGTACATACATTCTACCAGTATGCAACTGGCTAATGTCCCTATTCGCTGTGTGCGAGTGCGAGGAAGCTGCCGCCGATCACCCATCGGCCCTGTAGCACGCGACTGGGCTGCCCCGCCGGACGGAGGCGGGGCAGCCAACAGGTCGCGTGCAACGGGCTGAATGAGTGTTGGCGTCCCTCTTCGTTTCGCAATCGCACGAAACAAAGAGGGACAATGGCAGATGCAACAGGTGAACCGTACGTACGACTTGTCAAGAGCGTACGTGGCCACCGTTGCAGCAATGTTTGTGTGCGGGGCTAGAGCATGCGGACATGAGGGAATGAGTACTCACCAGGGTCGCCAAGGGCCGCGAGACTGCGTCGTTCATGCGCAGAGCCTCTTCGAGCCCTGTGTACCCCAGCCGGCCGGCGTTGTTGATGAGTGCGTCGGTGACGTTGCGCCCGAGGGTGATACCGTCGGGGAAGGGGTCGTCATGCACCAGGTGCGCCTCGAGACTTGGAAGGGCAGCGCGCACAGCGTGCTGCACATGAGGATGTTGCGCGAACAGCGAGACGGGGCGACCATTTGTCCTGACAATTTGGTAGCGCGCGGCTGGCAGGATGGCGGGGATCTCCTCCATGTCGTCCTCGGAATCGTCATCATCCACGAGGTCTTCGGCACCATCTGTTACCTTGTCCTCTTCAAGCCCACGCAAACGCTTGCGCACGTTCTGTACCCAGGGCTCCGTCATGTCGGCACTGGTCTGAGCGAGTTGGGCAGACAGGACAGCGGTAGGAGCTGAGCGCGGGGTTGCGTGAGCAGCGCGGTTGGGAGTTTGAACATTGGTCGCCTTCCAGACAGGTCGCTGGGAGGCGACAGGTATTGAGTAGAAGACAGTAGAGTGATGTGCAGAAATTAAGAACATACCTCCAGCTGTGCGGTGGGAGGCAGGAGTGGAGGGATAGCCTGAGAAGGTGCGTGAGACTTTGGCAAAGCTACGGGCGCCACGAGATCGAAAAACGAACCTTAGACGCCTTCTCCGCCGCCTTCTGTTTCGTCAAGACACCCATCCACTCGGGATCTGTGAGGACCTCTTCCTCCTCCTCCTCTGCTTCGTCCTCATCGCTGTTCTCAGCTGCCTGGCCATCCCTGTCGGCAGCAACGTCAGCATCAGACTCAGACGCCCCGGAGCTCAGCTCAATCCGTAAGTCCCTGAATTTCTTGCTCGCCGCACTGCGCCGCACGCCGATGTCGTCGTACGTTGGAGGGGCCTTGCGTCGGCGGTTGGGAGACGCATTGCTCTTGGTCCAGCGCGGTTTCTGGGCGGCATCAGCGTATATCTGCGTATCAGAAAACAAACTAACGCACCTCTGCAGCCAGCTGTGCCGCCAGAGCATCAGGATCCTCGGAATCGAGTCCATCTTCATCCGCAGACAGCTCGCCGTCGCTGGCAGAGGGGTTCCTGTCTTGGGCGCTGTGATGGTCAGATTCCAGGTCTGCGTGTCCGTCATCCTGAGAGTCCTGAGCGCTGTCGACGGTAGGGGGGGGGACGATGGTATGTGACCGTTTGTCGTCTCCCTTCCGCTTGCGCTGAGCTAGATTTCTCTTTAGTACATACAACCAGGTTTCGACGTGGAGCCGCGCACCTCGCCTCTTGTGAAGAGGGACAGGGATCAGGTCCTCGCCGCTACTCTCGTCCTCGGGCTGTGCAGTTTTGCTTTGTGCCTTGCCTGCGAGCGAAGGTTAGTTCGACTCATTTATCGAGTGCGATCGTCACTTACAGTTTGCTTTCACAGGTTGTTTGGCTTTTTTGGGAGTGGCTTGAGCAGTACCATGGTTCGTGTTTGAGCTCGCACGCTTTCGCGTGTTGGGGGCTTGTCCCGGTGGCGCTACTTGTTTCGACAACGTCGTTGCTGTAGAGACGTGCCCGTTGTCGGCCGTTGCTACTGAAAGATAAGTCATCATGTTTGCTCGTTGTCGATGTCACTGACATACCTTTTTGCGCAGCGTCGGTTCCCGGAGTGGGCTCCTTGGCCACAGTCGCACGAGTGACCTTCTTGGAGGCAGTACTCGGAATTTCCTGAGTCGCTCGCTTGCTTGCAGGGTTAGTCGTCCCCTTTTTTTTGATGGCACGAGGCTTCGGAGGCATGCTGACAGTGAAAAGATGCAGGTGATCTTCTTGATGGACCAAGATGTGGGTGTGAGCGTGCGATGGAGCTGATATGCGCCGACTTTGTGAGTGCTTCGTCGATATGGATCTGCGCATCTACAGCTGAGATTTGATAAGAACTGTACAGTTCACTCGTCAGAACTACAATCTGAGGCCGTGTCCTCAGTTTAACCGTTCCCAGTAGGCGCTGTGGTCGCGCCCGCATGCCCGCACTTGTGCGCTTGTTTGCCGGACTTGGAGAATCACGCCTACCTTGCCTGCATCCCTATTGCTTGCTGCCTGCCTTACCGTGATGGTCCGCCTCTGTCCCAGTTGCCATCAGGAGTACAGCGAAACTGGCTTCACTAATCACATCAGACAAACGACCAAGCCCGCATGCGCTGCCCTCAAAGCGATCTACTTCCCCACCCCGCCTGCAGTCGATGTGCAACCTGTCGAACCCCACGCACTTCCCCTCCCCGATGTTGATATGGACGTTGATCCGATTCCTTTCGAAGGCGACTACTTTGGCAACTACGACCCCGCTTTCTTCGATGACACCCATATCGAGGAGCCTGACGCATCTGAGTCTGAGTCCAGCGACGAGGACGATGATGACGATGAGCAGAATGGCGGTAGTCTGGGCTGGGAGCCTGAGCCAGGAGAACCCCGTCCAGATCATGACGCGACATCATCCCCCGGCACTGCTGTCAATCCCGCTGGCCCAGCCCTCCCTACCCACGCACATCGCACGACCGTCGAAGAGTATGTCAAGCGCAAGACATTCTCTGTGCGCTACCCCAAGCCAGCTGGAGAGCCTATGGAGATTGATGCTGTGCCCGCAGCGGCGGCGGCAGCGTCTACGTATCGCGCGTACGCTGCTACTGTTGATGCAAGTCAGAGCGGCAACCCGTATGCGCCTTTCGCATCCCGCCTTGACTGGCAGATGGCGCGCTGGGCTAAGCTGCGTGGCTCGGGTTCTACCGCTTTCACGGAGCTTCTGGCAATTGAGGAGGTGAGTCAGCGTCGTCTTGCAGTGGGTATGTTGTTGACCATGTCTTCCCCTCTCACAGGTTGCGGAACGGCTTGCGCTATCGTACAAGACTGCCAAGGATCTCAACAACCTGATCGACAAAAAGCTTCCCAACGGACGTCCGAAGTTTCAGCGCCAAGAGATCGTCGTATCAGGCGAGGCCTTCGAAGTCTTCTTCCGCGACATTCTCGAGTGCATAGAGGCACTCTTCGGCGATCCGGAGTTCACGCCAATCCTTCAGCTGGTTCCTGAGCGGCACTATGCAGATGGAAACCGGACGATTCGTGTCTACTTTGACATGAATACTGGCAAATGGTGGTGGGCAACCCAGGTACGCTCGCAGCCTTCATCCAATATATGTCCCACACTCACCTGTATGCTACTTTGACATCTAGAAAGAGCTCGAGAAAGAGAACCCGGGCGCGACTGTTGTGCCGGTCATCATCTCATCGGACAAGACACAGCTCACCGTCTTTGGCAACAAGACAGCGTACCTGGTATACATGACCCTTGGCAACCTCCCGAAGGAGGTTCGCTGCAAACCGTCTCGCCGCGGCCAGATCCTCCTCGCATATCTTCCCACTTCTCGTCTCCTACACATCACGAACAAAGCCGCCCGCCGCCGCGTCCTCGCAAATCTGTTCCACACTTGTATGACCCGGATTCTCGAACCACTTGCTCCGGTCAGTGTTACAGGCATGCCGCTAGCCAGTGGGGATGGTGTTGTACGCCGAGGACATCCAATCCTCGCAGTCTACGTTGGCGACTATCCGGAGCAGGTCCTAGTCACAGGCTGCAAGACCGGGGAGTGTCCGAAATGCCCCGTCGCTCGGGAGGAGGTTGGGGAGGACACTGATACCAATCGGTCGCTTCGAAATCTTCGCAAGGTTCTAGACGCACTTGATATGATCGACCAGGGACCGCGCGCTTTCAAGCATGCATGCGCTGAGGCTGGTATCAAGCCGCTTGCAGAGCCATTCTGGGCAGATCTCCCTTACACCAACATCTACCACGCAATCACACCCGACATCCTGCACCAGCTCTATCAAGGCATCGTCAAACACCTCCTCGTGTGGCTTCAAGACGCCTTTGGTGACGCTGAGATTGACGCGCGCTGTCGTCGTCTCCCTCCCAACCACAACCTCCGACATTTCTCGAAGGGACTATCAAACCTCTCGCGCGTCACTGGAAAGGAGCATCAAGACATCGCGCGCATCCTGCTGGGACTCATCATTGATCTCCGTCTCCCCAATGGTGTCTCGCCTGCCCGCATCGTTCGTGCAACTCGCGCTATCCTCGACTTCCTGTACCTTGCGCAGTATCCCACGCATACCACTCAGACCCTCTGCCTCCTCGATGATGCGCTCACTGCTTTCCATGCCAACAAGGACGTCTTTGTCGACCTCGGCATCCGGGCCCATTGGCAGCTCCCGAAGCTCCACTCTCTCGACCACTACCGGCGATCCATCGAACATTTTGGTACTACTGACAATTACGACACACAGTATTCTGAGCGGCTGCACATCGACATGACGAAGGACGCTTTTCGGGCAACAAACAAGAAGGACGAGCTTGTTCAGATGACGAAGTGGCTCGAGCGCAAGGAGAAGATCCTCCGTCACGAAAAGTACGTCAATTGGCGCCTTCAGTATGCGAACAAACCCATTCCGGAGCCCCTTGCGGCGCCCGCACCAGCCCCGCGAATCGTCTCTGCTCCTGTACCACCGCCTCCGCCCAGACCTACCCCCATCCCTGTCCCACACCGGCACCCGCATGGACGTCCGCGGGACTCTGCCGACAAGCCGCGACGTCGCATTGACCTAACACGTCATCCCTCTGCTACTGTACCACTGGACCAGCTTCAGGTTAAGTATGGCGCGACATACTTTCGTGATGCGCTCTCACGCTTCGTTGTTCGGCGCAACTCTCCTCATCTGACACCTGCACAGCAAGAACGAGCATCAGCAAGTATCTACCTCAATTTCCAGAAGATCTCCGTGTACCACAAAATCAAGTTCTGGGTGCCCGACCCGGATGGTGTTGCGCTTCCAGGCACTGAACGTCGCGATGTCATCCACATCCGGCCGGTACACAAGAACAAGTACGGTGACGACATTGCTGGCCGATTTGACACCGCACTCGTCCGCATGGGGACACCAGACAGCTCTGGCCTGGACCGTATGTTGTCTCTCACTCTGCTCGTGTTCCTGCTAACCGATTGTCATAATGTTTCAGGCTTCTGCGTGGCGCAGGTGCGCCTAGTGTTCAAGTTACCCCCACAGGCCTTGCACACACTGTTTCCGGGGCTGCCTGACGTGCAGCGCCCAAACCATCTAGCTTATGTCGAATGGTTCACTCCGTTCGTGCATGCACACCGCGACCACGGCCTCTACAAGATCTCGCGGTCACTCCGTCGTGCCGCACGACTTGCAAGTGTCATCCCGGTGGAGCAGTTGGAGAGGAGCTGCCACCTGATTCCGGAGTTCGGGCCCATCGCTCCTCGGGATTGGACGCGCGACAACGTTCTTGACAAGGCCAAGAACTTCTATTTCAACGCGTTCTCTGACCGATTTATGTACAAACTTGTATTCTAGTTATTGATCAACTTACTCCGACACCTTGCACATGGCACGACTTCAAGTCGAATGAGACCTCGACATTAATATTGGTGCGTTAGTAAGAGAAAGCGACATGATCATCTCATTAGTCGCATGTTCGTATGGTTAGCACAGATAGTCTGCGATTAGTGACGACCCCGTACTAATTTAGTTCTCATTAGCAACCCGGGTTTTTCCTGATGCGTGGGGGCCTTGATCTTCGAGACGGCCTCGAGGAGGTCGTCTTCGATCCCGATGCCGTTCTGGAGCAGGACGAACGTGGTCGTGGATGTGGGGGGATCTGCGGAGAGCCGGGAGAGGAGTGGCGCGAGGAGTGCTGGCGTCGTGGTGATGTCAGGAATACATTTGAATGAGCAGATGATGTAGGCGTAGGACCGATCTGCTGCTTCCTCCAATGAACGGACCACTGAAGGAGTGGCGTTAGCATGTGCGGAGCGAGAGGAGATTATGGATGTGAGTAGCGCACCTCGATAGGGCTTCCACGAGGCGTGGTTTCCCAGTCTATCAGACTCAATATCAAGGCCATGTTCTATACTCTCAGGTCAATGAGGTTATTGTAGGGATGGACCCTAATGGAGACGTGCCTTGTAATACGTCAAAATTCGATCTGCAGTATGTAGGTGAGCTCGATGAAGACGATTTGCTTGTTACTTTGGCTCACCGACAGACTGCCGTAATTCGCGCTTGTTTGGTCTTATCTAGCGCATATGCATACAACGCGCCGATTGCTGCGAAGTGGAGAGAGGTAAGTAATGAGCGAGCAACGGCGGCACATATCCCGCAGTACTCGAGTACACCATAATCCAAATGTCTGTACAGGTCCCGTGCACACTCACCGCCGAAGCCAATGACGCAAACATCCATGGTCAACGCTTTCACAGTCAGAGGAGGAAATATCGGCCGCGGATGTTCGTGAGTCAGACTGAGAGTTCGAATGAGATCGCTCCAACGCTTTTATATGCTGGGCGCCTCTGATCATGCCTCGACCAAGGTCGGTCATCGCTCACGGAACCAAGATAAGCTGGGGTAGCGTAGATACCTTCGCAAGAAACCATATGCAGTGGCACATTCGAACTGGTGGGGATGGAGATGCTCGTGTATATTAATAGCTTTATAGCATTGAAGATATGGGGAGTGGTATCGGTTCATGCTATTACCGAACCTCAAGCTGACCCAGTCAGTATAAGTCCCACAGTAGCCGGAGGCCTCCTGGAGAGCGTATCGTAACGGGGCATCGGGGTATACCTAAGGGGATACGTGAGGAGCGCACCTTACTCAGATGACCCTATTGAATGTCTCCGATAGCTGGAATAGACATCCTCTACATTCAGCACACTAGCATCAACTCCAATAGAAGTACCTCCGATTCGTTGGGCTTCGGCACAATGCCTGTTCAGAAAGAGACTGTAGAGTGCGCGTGTCAAAGCGCAACAGCTGGTCGCCGGTGTCCGTCTCATCACCACCTGGTCATTCGGTAAGCTATGTCAACAGCGCTTTGCCTGCGCCCAGATTCTTCAGCAGCGTATCCATCTAATGCAGATCGAAACAGCTGTGTCGTCGTGATGGTGAGCCCCGTGTTCATCTCGTTGAGCGGGTGGCTGAAACAAAGGTCTGTCTGGCACTAGGCCGTCAGTTAGTGCTGTTACAAGTGAAGCCGAGCACCGAAGACCCTCGTAAGGGCTGGCCGAGAAAAATAGGCAGAATGAGTACCGTCGATGGGTGGTAGAGGTCAGCTCGAAAGTGACCAAAAAGGAAATCACAGCCGATATCACACTCGCAACAAGCGCCTGCGAATGTGGCCCAGATTGGTCGGTTACAGCAGGACTTACTGCTCTGTTACAGCCATCGGCATCACAACGCTGGACATTCCACTCCTTTAGCCTCTTCGTCTCTTCAACACCTCCCGGGCTTTGTCTCAGCTGACTGCTACGCCATTGTCGACGACTAGGTCTTGAAGCTCGCGCGAGTCCAGTATTCACCACCCGTGTTCCGCAGCATCCACACTTGACAATTTCTCATGTCTGCCATTGACCACTCTCCGGAGCCCTCTCCGCTCAACACACGCTTCCTGGTCGACCCCGATGATGATGACAACCATTCCGAGCCACACTTCTCTGACGGCGACACCGCGTCCGCCAAGTCTATTGCACTGTCCTCGCCGCCGCGTTCCCCACGCGACTCGACTGCTTTGGGAGTTTCACAACCTCAGGAACCCGCGGTTACACCAGTAACACTCGTACGTCAAAGCCTCTCGCTTGCCGGCCTTACGAAACGGAATACGATGGAGACCGACGTGAGCTCGCCAAGCTCGGACGTGGACGGAGACGCAGATGACAGAAGCTTCTTTGCGCGGAAATACGAGGAAGGGGAGTCCCCGTTGTCGAGTGTTGCTCCGTCCATGCATGAATTGGAGAAGCCCATGGCCACACCGTTGCCGCCCTCATTACCACCCTCATTGCCGCCCTCGGCAACTCTCTCTTCACGGCCATCCTCCGCGGGCGTGCGACTCAAGAGCGACACGGACAGTATCGCGTCTTTCGGCTCTGCGTCGACTTCATATTCCAAGAAGGCGCGACCGGAGTCGCTGCTGGTGCAGCCGTCGAAGGGGCCCTTGGTGTTGGGCATAGCGCTGGTGGACTTCAATCACTTGGTGTGTTCGCTACCTATGTTGAATATATCGCGTGTTCATACTTTGCTGGGCATAGGTTGGCCCGAAGATCGAGTTTTCGCGAGGAGGCATCTTCGATGATGAGGAAATCTCCAAGATTCTTCCCTTCCTCGCGCTTCCTGATGGCGCACATCTTGTAAGTCGCGCTCCCTCCGGGTCTACGCTCGTCTTAACGCGTCTGAAACGACGTCTTGGTCTTGTAGACGATTGAAGACTATTCCTATTTCCACTTGGTCCCCTCATCACCCAACCCGACCACCATCTTTGGCATATCGTGAGCTTGTTCCATAAGGGCGTGCAACAGCAATACCAACTGTCCTACAGATGTAACCGGCAAATAAGCTCGGCCGACCTAGTTGTCAAGGGTGCTGACGTTACGCGGTCTACCGTCCAGAAGGCCGTGGTTGTGCTCGCTTCGAAGCCCGTTTTCGGGCCGATACGGTACGCACGCGTTCGTCACCTCGCTATGCAGGGCCCGACTGAGCTATCTCAGCGACCGATTGGGTGTCATTACGAAAGCACTGTTTTCGCAACGCGACTTCACAGATACGAGCATTCTTGACGACTTTTATTCGTCATTGGAACACTCCCTTCGCGGTCAGTTGACCGAGAGCGGTCTCTACATGGGTACGTGCTGTGGGCTGCAGGAGTGTCGACCGCGCTCACTGTCGTGAGTAGGCACAAGCTTGCGAGAGCTGGTCCATAAGTTCCGCCAACGGACACTAGTCCTCGTTAAGGCGCTCATGTTGCAGAAGAGGGTACGTCCGAGCTCGGACGTACTTAGCGTCGTGGACTCAATCGTTCTGCATAGATCATGTTCTTCGGTCATCCAGTGGAGAGGCTGTGCACATATCAGTATTCATTGGTCACCCTCGTTCCTGGTAGGCATAGCACACTTCCTGTCCTGATTGCATGCTGATGATGTGTTTCACTCTAGGCTTGCTCCAGAACCTCGATGACTGCGGCTCGCCACCGCTCGCGTATCGCGCGAAGACGCTGTCACGGCCAACATCTCTGAAAACCTCCGACCCAAAGAGTATGATGGCGTACATGGGTCTTCCTCTGGACCTGTTCGGCAAGGATGCATTCTTCCAGCCGTATTTGCCTTTGCAGCAGCTTGACATGCTGAAGGACACCGAGTGCTGGCTCTGCGGAAGCACCAACTCGATTGTCACACAGCAGAAGGAGATTGACGTGATCGTCAACGTAAGTCTTGGTTTGCCACCTTTGGCGCGATCGTTGCTCATTTCAAGAGCAGATTGAGACTGGAGCAATCGAGTTCCGCAACCCCAATATTGAGCGTATGATTGGTCTGACGCCCGCCGACCGGAAGTGGATGGACGACATCCTCAAAGACGTCAATGACGGATACAGCGAGGACCCAGATATGAGCCTGAACGCTGGCATGCTGTAGGTCTGCAATTGAATCCACGCGCATCGTATTCACATCTTTTGCAGCTTCCGCGGCAGCGACGACTACCTCCGCCAGAAGTTCGAAGAGTACATCATGGCTGCGCTATCGTCCGTGAAATACACTGCCTTCCTGTCGAAGGGACAGGGCAATGGGGTCGTCATCGCGGACGGCTCCGGGGATCCACACGCAGCGGAGGACTTCAATATGGTTTTCATACAGGAGTTCAAGAAGTCGCATGCCTATGAGGTGTGGGACAGGGTGACGGATCCTCTCCTGTTTGACATCGTCGAAGCACGGTATGTGACGCCTGGCTTGCATGGATGCTGTTCCTGACGGTATTGCAGACATCCATGCAACGACAAGCCTTCTGTCGTGTCCGACATCGGCCTACGTCTCTCGGAAGGCATCCAGGAGCTCAAGCTTGACCAGCAGCTGGCGCCTGCGCGCGAAGCCGTATCAAGGACGCTCGCCGCAGGCTCTACGAACCTATTCAATGCCGTCGCAGGTGTCCGGGGATGGATGCAACGTAACCCGAGCACTTCATCGACATCCCTCCCGTCGGACTCCTCCTCGCCCAATCTCTCCAGGATAACCTCGCGTGGAAGTGGTTCTCAGTCCCGAAGGGGCTCTGTCGAGCTGCAGCGCAACGCGAGCCCCAAGGAAAGCGATGTTCCACCAACGCCCACGACCAAGCGTGGTCTCCGGCCTCTGAGCATCGTCGGCGCGCAACAGCTCGCACAGCCCGAGCCGCCGAAACCGCCTCCATCGTCGTTCAGCTCTTGGGGCGCGAACATCGGCTCGTTCTTCTCGCAGCGCAAACTCTCCGTCTCGTCGTCACGCCCGTCGAGCGTTGCGTCCTTGTCGAGGGGCCCTTCGCCCGTCCCGCCTGTGCCCTCTGTGTCGAGCAACAAGGACGTACCCCCGGTGCCGAAGGATATGCCTCCTGTACCGAAGGACGTACCTCCAGTCCCGGCTGAGGAAGCCGAGGATCTGAAGCCACGGAACTTGGACGAGGTCTACGTTCCCCCTCCCAAAGATAAGGACGTGGTGCGGGCGAAAGACGAGGACGCAATGTCGACGCATTCGTCCATGACGGGCATGGCGATGTGAGCGCCCGCGCGTTCGGGCTGGTTAGGGTTACGCTTGCTGGGCTGGAACCATGCCTTATGACGATGACTGTTGAGAGACGGATGTGTGATGACAGGATGGTGTTTATGTTAGTGCTAGTCACGTATGTCTTCGCAGGTAATGTCGTCGTTTACGTTCGTCTGGCATCCGGGTGGTAAATTATTCCGCATAACGCTCTCGTGGGTCCGTGCAATAGTATTCATACATACATACATATCGTGCTAGTCCGTGGTCAGAAGTATACAGAGTCTACCAGAGTGCGAGGGCGGTGTAATCAGGGCATGACGTTGAATATCAGCGCCATGCCCACCTGCTTTGCCCAGCGTTCCAGAGCGATGTACGTGTCGTGGATTTTCACCTGGACCTTCTTGGAGCCCAGAGCATGAGGGCGCAAGTCGAGCCGAAGACTCTTGAGACGCCCTGCCCGTACAGACTGACTTTCCCGGATCGCAAGGTGGGTATGAATTGTCTGCAGAAGGTCTGCGGTAAGTAGCGAACCGCTAAGGGCCACATCCTGCAGACGCGACGCCGGAATGGAACTGCACACGGAGCTTCGCGCCAGCCGCTTGGAAATGTCAGGCATACGGGGGAGCTCTGCTGGGTGACGATCAAGCGTCGCGGCCAGCATGCTGAACACTGCCCGAGCGCCCCTGGACTCCAGCGACCCATGCCGTCCCGTGTCGCACAGGTGCAGCGAGGTCAAGTAAGGCATAGAGGAAAAGAGGTGGAACCACATGAAGGGCGGGATATAGTCGAGATCCGCCTCAATCTTCAATGTCCGGAGGGGTGCCTCACGCGAGACGAGGAAGTGCGAGTTGATAGCACAGAGCGCAGAGCTCATCAGGGGATATTGAACAAAAAGGTCGAAAGGAGAGGCAACCGCAGGGGGAGGGACTCTGCAGATGAGCTTGCCTTCGGTGTCGGACAACCCGATGAGCTCCAAGTCGCCCTTCGTGTTCCTCGATACGCTGATGTTCGTGATGGTATGCAGGAGGGATGGCCCGGAGTTCTTATCGCTAGGGAAGATCCACCCGACGGGCGGGTATTCGGCTGGCTCTTCGTCGGGTTGTGGCTGTCTCTCCCAATGCACGCGTTCCAAGGCCTGGAATAGCTCCCGCAAAGGGTCTTCTGGTGTAAGAATACTAGCTGCTGGACCGAACGCGATCGCAGGATCTGGGGCGTAGTCCAGCGGGGTGAGAGCCGTGATTTCCGCACGCACGTTCGGCCCGATATCAACCTCGCGGAAGAATTGGCGGACGGAGTGCATGTCGTCCTCGCAGATGAAGCTGCTGAGGTAGGGCAATTGGATGGGTGTCGGGAGAGGGAGATCTTCTTGGAAGGCGACCCCTCGCAGGAAGTGGTGAAATTCCAGGGTTTGAAGCGACCTAGCGGATCCCAATAGCTGAGCGAGCTCATTGGGGTGCATGGCCGCGTATGGAGGATAATTCCATAACTTCAGGACTTGCAGCTGCGGGATGGCATCGCTACCCAGGTCAATGGAAAGGCCATCGAATGTAACCGAGCGAAGGGCAGGATGCCGAGCACGGGTGAGTAATGCGCGTGGCAAGCCTTGAGGACGGTTCTGGCCACCAGAGTAGGAGACCCTGATGTGTAGGTCCTCGAGGAGAGCCGTAGGTTTGTTAAGACTGTGCAGAAGAACGATCACATTGTTGATTTCGGTGGATTCAACTCTCATGTCGAGGCTTCTGAAACGGTGCGGGCGCTTTACCACCCGAGAGAGGAGGTCGTCGAGTAAGTACTCCACGACATCGTTCGTGTCAAGTACTGCGGTGGAGATATTGGATTCCTGTAGGGGCTTTTAAGTCGTCTCATACAACCTTGTTACAGAATCTTGCCGCTCACCTGCAGCTGTGCCATAGTGCGACTTGATCGATTGGAGGTGAACGGTTAGGATGGGATGGTGCCACTGTCGCAGGGTCTGAAGGGAAGAGAAGGGGAAGAGAAGTAGCTTGTGTGAACATGCAGGGGGTGGGGGGTTTTTATCCACAACGTATGCCCCATACCCAAGATTTGTCTATGACAAGGGGCGCTGCGGCATTGTGACTGAGGAGGTCCATGCATTGGACAGGTTCCGAGACCGTCCCACGCTTAGCGTCATGCTATATTGTGGGGTCCGAAGCGGCGCGGGCACCCAAGTAATCAGGTGAACCAAAGTCTGCAAAAGCGCATTTAGACCAAGGGTTTCGCAGCAGACCTAACGAAAAATAGGAAGAGAGAAGACCATCCCCGATCACCGCCGACTCAAGCACTGTAGAATAAGGTTCACGGTTGGATGCTATAGTCTGAAACGCTATGGCACTCACTCAATGGACCATTGTCAAGACCCATGGGAAGGAATGTGGTTTCGGGTTGCAAATGCAATGGCTGTACCCAAGTTCAAGTTGCCAGTGAACCTGACCTCATGGCTATTCCGGTGATCGCCGATGGCGGCTATGACGCTTTGGCGCGGGGCCGCTCTGGCAGCCATGACCCGAGCCTGCGCACGAAGCTCGAGCGTCGACCCACGTCAACCCATTACTATGCTCAGTCGGCTGGCTTGTCCCTCACGTTACAAGCATCTAGGATGTTGACGGCGAGTTCGCATTAGTTTCGCTGTGTTGCGCGAAGCGCTGGACCGTCCCGAGTCTCGATGGACATTGCAAGAGGGTATGATGTCCACGGGGATCAGACAACTGTCCTGGTGATCGCAAATTGGTCCGCCGTAAGTGGCTCGTCGGTCCTGTCTGTACGGCACCTTTGTCAGTCCACTACAGCGTCAATGTCCTGTGGCGGGGAGGATTCTGCCAGCGCTATATGGCGCTTCGGTCCGTCTGTTATCGCTCAACTGTCCACAGTTTGAAGAATCTAAAGATCCACTGCATGTATTCCCTTCAGAATTTCTGAGACAGTTCCCAGAAACCCCTAGATACAGCGAAAAATAATCAGCTGGTGATCCATGGCGTTGAACATTCTCCATGTTCCTGCTAACTTCAAGTGCCCGCATAGCGCGCACAGCGGCGCTAGTGTGTCGGCAAGGTCGGGAGAGAGCCGAGGCTAGCCGAGAGGGTGGGAAGCATAGCGCGCAAGCAAATGGGCGGGTTAGCGCCCGTTTTGGATGCATGCAATACAACACGAACGAGAAGGAATACAACGAAACTGATATTTTTCCTGATACGAGAGGCTTCAGAATAGGTAACTTCCAAATTTTCAAGAGGAACGGATGAGTGGTGGAGGAGATCCTTCAAAGTGCGGACAGTGTATCGATAATTTGGCGTGGAGGAGCAAACGCGCGGACAGGTTAGCGAAACGGCCGGACATGATACCGTTTTGCATGGACATTGCCAGGAATGCGGATATCGGAGCGAGGACTTTTTGTACGGCCCATTAACTTTTGGTCTCAGTCTTCAAGCTTCGTTCCTGAAGGATCTGCTAACGGTAGTCATATTGCCATGTGGCATGTGGTGATGTGGCGGCTGAGCTACTCGGCGGCTGAGACTTACGTACAGCGGTTTGTACATGGGCATTTACCTACTGTGTCCGCATAGACGTGCGAATGTGAGTCCTTCTGTGGTCCTATAATTGGTATACCCAGTGACTGATGAATTATCTTGCAGTCTTCTAGGTCATCTTCACTCGGAGAAGGTATCCGCTTCCCGGACAGCGTCAAACGCGTATATAGAGCGAAAAGGCATGCCTGCGTATCACTGCTCGCCATGGATTCGTATACGGGATCCTTTGCGCTCTTTGTTAGTGTCGTCGGGTTAGTCCTGCTGCTGATCAGAGTCTATCAGCCCGTCAAACTTCCCGACGGCACCCTTCCTCCTGGCCCGCGTCCACTTCCGTTTATCGGCAATCTGCTCGACATTCCCAATGTACGTCCATGGGAAGCCTACCGGAAGCTCTGCAGGCAGCATGGTATTAATTATTTAACGGGAATCAACGTAGTTCTGACCGGATATTGGCCAGGCGACATCATCTCACTACGAGCTCTCGGGCGGACGTTGATTGTCGTGGACAAAGCCGACATCGCTGTCGAGCTCCTAGAGAAGCGCTCTTCTATATACTCTTCCCGGCTGCAGTCAACGACGATCGATCTGTGAGCTTTGCATCATCTTTCTGTGCTTGGATCATAAGTTCTGTGCTCACCGTTTGAGCAGGATTGGATGGGGCGGATGGGACATTGCGATGTTGCCCTATGGCTCGTGGTGGAGAGCTCATCGCCGTGCACTCGCTCAGCATCTCCATCACGGCGCCATTTCGAAGTACAATAGTTACCATGAAGAAAATGCTGCTGCTTTCCTCCGGCATCTTCTGCATTCTCCTGATCAGCTAGTCGATCATTTACGCTTGTGAGTGGTTGGGTCTTGACGGGTCCTGATTCCAGTCGCGGTTGTGACACGTTAGATCTTCCCCCTATTAGCGCCATCGGCACCACGCTCATGAAGACGGTGTACGGCCTGCAACTGAACGATGAATATATCAGGCTATTCGAGGAGGCATTCACAAGTTTGGACCTCCTACTCAATGGCAGCATTCTGGACTTCGCGCCCTTTCTCGCGCACGTTCCGACGTGGCTCCCAGGTACCGGACTACTACGACGTCTTGCTTACTACCGTCCCATCGTGGCAGCAATGCGCGACGTACCTTGGAAAGACGCCAAAGCTGCGATAGTGAGTCCGCTTCCTTCCCCCCCTGCCCTTATTATAGATTATCCGGGGGTACTATGGGGTTAGGACGCAGGGGGCGCACCAGCCAGCCTCGCCAGTGCCTCGATGGAGAAGATCTCGCGGTTGGAGGGCAACGAAGCAGCGCTTCAAGATGACATATGTAGGAATGCCCTTTCGCTGGCATACGGAGGTGCGTGCGAGCTCTGTCCGAAAGCAGAGTTGTTGACATGCATCATGACTTTCTAGGTGGTATTGATACGGTCGGTCCACTCAAACTTAGGTGTTCCGATGCAGGGCTAATGACCATATCGCCACGGACAGACTCACGCGACGCTTTGTGCGTTCTTCGTGGCAATGTCGCTCTCTCCAGAGGTGCAAACGAAAGCACGAGCGGAACTGGACAACGTCGTTGGGCCGTCGCGACTCCCAACTCTGTCCGATAGCGACAACTTGCCTTACATCGATGCTATTGTCAAGGAGACTCTGCGGTGGCACAATGCCGCGCCCCTCCTGATACCGCACTACAGTACAGCTGATGATAACTTCGAAGGATTCTTTATACCAGCGAACTCGGTTGTCATGGTGAACGCATGGTCTGTCCCTATCCTGACATGTACACCGAGCTTTTGAGTGTTCTCACTAACTTTTGCATGTCAGGTCTATCATGCACGATCCAGAGACGTACCCAGAACCGGAGAAGTTTATCCCCGAACGGTACTTGAAAGACGGAAAGATCAACCCGGCCGTCAGGGATCCTGCTAGCGTCATCTTCGGATATGGGCGCCGGTCAGTGCTCGTCAGTTCACTGTCTACTTGCCGAGTGTGCTGTTGACTCTTTATGCCACATAGGATATGTCCCGGTAGGCATTTCGCGGACGCCTCGCTGTTCACCTACATCGCCTCGATCTTGCACACTCTTGACATCTCGCCGCCCGTCGACGACGACGGGCTACCCATTCACATCGTACCGCAAACCACCACTGCGTTGACTTCGTGAGTCCCTTCCTTTAGTTAGATTATGTAATGTGCACTCATGAGGCTGCGCGTTGACAGGCGTATTGAGGATTGCAGATGCACAATCAAACCCCGTTCATTTAGTGCAGAAGCCCTGATTCTTAGCACGGCTTAGAATTGTCCGATGTTCCATCTTGGCATTTACGATGACTTCAATGCTAGCCGGCCCGAGAGAAAACTCGAAGGGGGAGGATGCTCTCCAGCAAGGCGCTAGGCACATGAGACTCTTCCGTTGGACCGTCGCGCTTCCCAAAGCCCACCGACCGCCGGGAGGTTGCACGTCGACATTGTGGTCAAGGAGACACTACATTGGCACTGCGCGACGCCACTCCGGATATGATCACACTGTAATACATCCGACGGCCATTACGACGGCCTCTACATCCCAGAAAACTTTATTTTTGTGATCCCGTGAACACCTGGTGCGCCCAGTATCGATAGAAATACCCTCTGCTGAAATTTGGTCCATCCCGATCGGAGAAGTACCCGCGGTATCTCAGCAATGGAAAACCCGACGCGTCCAAGTGGGGGGTCACGAAGAAATTGATATGGAACTCTCAGGCGGAGTAAGCGTATTCTGGCGAAGTCACCATGCCACCATGTCAACAGTAGTGCACTCCGACAGTGTCATGAACCTATGACATATGTAAGTACGGGGCGCGGTAATGGCGTGTACTCACTATCATTCTCCGCTCACTGCTATGAACAGTCAGGCACCGACTTGCTCCGGTTCTCCGCGGTCAGGTTGGCGTTTCATAGCGCTCCGACTCGCCACCGGCGTCGTCGGAGACGCTGTATCATCTATGTAGGGCACGATCGTCGTTGCTCATGCAGCATTCTAACTGGCATTGCGCGGGAATGTGCCAGGGAAGGTGCCAGAGGGTGTGTGCACGCAGTACGTACATATGCGGAGAAGACAAGAAGTGCGAAAATAACGGCGCAACCACAGACGGTTCCCGATTTGGCGAGTGCGGGAGACGGCGCTAGGAGGTCGTCACTGCGGAGAGCTCACCACGACCTCTCCGGGTGGCGATGTGATCTCTCTCCCTCTTTATCTTCCCTCCCTACCCCCACCATCCCCCTCGACTCACCGCCGCCGACGCCGACGACGAGCAACGCGACGCTGGAACGACGCAGAAGACTCTTTTCGCTGCGGGCAACGGACCGAGCGGCACATCCTGTCCGATCAGTACCGTGACCACCCACCATGCTCTTCGCAGCAGTCCAGATCGTGCTCGGCCTGCTCTCCCTCTTCCTCTCTGGAGTGCTTGCTGCACCTCCTACATCTACCTCAGGCTCGTCCGATGACCAAGTTGTCCTTGGGGGGACGTTCAAGAAGGACCGCGAGTACGAGAATGGAGAGCTCCCGCCGACGAAGCACACACTTGGCTGGATCGACCCCAGGCTGAAGGGTGGACGGCTTATTGACGTACGTCCCCACTCCTTCTCGTATATGCGCATGAATGAACCCTTGGTGCTGCAGTACACGAGCGATGACCTCGGAGAACCGTTGAATATCATCATCTCCGCAGAATCCGATCCTTACATCCTCACAGAGCAAGGCATGCAGACATACGTCAAGTGAGACCTGTCCCTGCACACGCATTCGTAGCAGATGCTCACTTCTAAATGCCATAGGTCCATTGGATTCAATCGAGAGTGCCTCGGGCTTCACTACGGCCATATCCATGAAGCAGACCTCGGAGATGGTCTCGGTCGCAAGGAGGAGCAATTCCTCGGTCGTCAGCACTACTTCCCCATCATGGGCACTTGCTGGGAGAGCGTCCGCGGCGGGCATCACTTCCGCGCATGGCGTCAGAACGGCACCGATGCTAACAGTGGGGCATGGTTCATTGGGTACGTCCTGCGTTTTCTTCCCCTCCCCTTAATTGGTCGCCCGTGCCAATCCCCCTACCCAGTGCATCGGAGGAGATGGACTCTTCCAAGAACCATATGATAGTGGAGGACGGCTACAACCGTGGACGGAACTACATTGTCGACCGCGCGACAGAGGGGAGTCATTGGAAAGGCATGTGGTGGAAGGCAAATGTCGAGTGGCGCGAAGGTTTGCTTGAGCGCGGAAAGCGAGGTATGTTTCTGGCTTACTCCAGACAGATGTGAGGTGGAGCTGACAACTGCGGTCTTGGTGTAGGTGTCAATCATGGCATTGAGCAGGATGGCCGCGTCGCGATCTTGACCATCTACCGACTGTGACCTGCCCCGTCAGACCTTTCTGTTGCGCGCTATCACTCAGGCATCTCTCGCATTTATCACGCTCACGACCATCACGATCTCATTTCTGACTCTCTCCATCCCGTCCACATCCATCTCCCATTTCCCTGCATCTATTTATCGCTACTATGCATCTTGCTCTCGCATGGACTCGCAGACTATAGACTGAACGACTGACGTAGAGTCTGGATCTCACGCCTCTCACCACCCATTCTGGTCGTCCCTCGTTTGGGTTCGCTTGTATATCACCCTCATTGCTAGCAGTGCACTGTATCTCCCCGGGGTTGTACGAGTTGCTATTTGTATTTATGGTCCTCGGCGCACTCGCTTTTCTGTAGGTTATCTGGTGTACTCCGTGTGTGTTAATGTCAGCACGTTGTTTGTTCCGTACGATCTCGCAGAGTGCGAGGGCAAGGCGTCTTTCGCTCGAGCTTCCGGAGGTGCGCTCACGATAGTCCACAATGTGTCGTCTTTCTGATTGAACGCCGCGTTCCGCTGATATCGCGCTTTGTAGCAGGTAACATTGCGATCTCGGCGCCTCCTTGCGCACGTTCCATCTAACTCACTCCATGAAAGCCACCTTCCTTGTCAAACGTGGGTCATAACTGGACTTCGTCTTCGGGAGCGGGGCCGGCCATAGCGGGTGTATCGACAGTCGACAGTACCATCTCGCTGCCTCTCATGGGGTGAATGCAGTCTACCATGTGCGTCCAGCTTTGCGACTCGCACCACGGCAACAAGCTGGGTCCCTACGCGTATCGTGAGTCGCGGCACCGCCTGGGAGCGAGACGCGAAATGAGTTGTTTCCCAATACGCAATGTGAGTTTGGAAGAGCGTTCAAAGAGATAGCAGCTGACCAGCAAACCCGTCATAGCCAACCGCCCTGGGACCCGCAGGCGACGTCTGCCATGTCCGCGCGGATGGGGCTGCGCGCCCGTTATCGCCATCTCCTTTCCTCGCGAGTCCCAACACCCCATGCTCCGAGCTCGAGCCGCTGTCAACCTACGAGATGGAGGTACTTAAGCTACGGTTGGGGCGGGCCTGTACCCGCGGCTTGCTTCCCCTCTCCCACTACCACTACCTGAGCTTGTCGCCTCTGGCCCTGCATTGACAACGAGAAGGAGTTGAGAGATGAGCACGATACCCTCGCAAGAACCTGTGGGGCGTTTGTCCTACGGTGAGGATACGAAGTCGCCTGAGTTCCAGGAAGCGACTGTGGACGCCGAGGCGGCCGAGTCTGCGTTCCCGGTCTATGTGAAGACGCACGACATCTTCGATGGAGAGGAGGATGCGGTCGACCCTGTGTACCAGGCCAAGGCGCGGATCCTGAACGCGGCGTTCCAGGAGATCGGGATGGGCAAGTACCAGTGGTGGCTGTTCTTCGTTGGAGGTTTTGGGTGGTTCACGTGAGTCCTTCGTAGTCCCTGTGACGAACGTCTCACTCACCCATATCTTGCTCAGAGATAATGCATGGCCTGTGAGTTGGAGGTGGTAGTATCATCATGGTTGAGGTCATGCGTGGCGGCTGACTCAGCTACCTCGCAGTGCATAACAGGTCTCATCATCAATCCAGTCACACTGGAGTTCGTCGGGTTCAAAGGTCCCTTCCTCATCCTTGCACAGAGCATCGGACTGCTCGTAGGTGCAGTATTCTGGGGCGTCGGGTGTGACATCTGGGGCCGAAGGTCTGTTCCCTTGTGCGCCTCTCGAGCAGCCACCCGCGAACTCACCCCCTATCATTTACAGATGGTCATTCAACCTCACCCTCATCATCACTGCCATCTTCGCGATCTCCGCTGGAGGCGCCCCAACCCCAATCGCCCTCTGCGCACTCATCGCGACCTGGAACATCGGCGTCGGGGGCAACCTCCCCGTCGACTCCGCGGTGTTCCTCGAGTTCGTGCCCGCGTCGCACCAGTGGCTCCTCACCGTGCTCTCTATCTGGTGGGCGGTCGGCCAGCTCGTCGCGAGTCTCGTCGCGTGGCCGTTCATCGCGAACTTCTCCTGCCCGCCCGGGTCTGCGTGCACGCGCGCGGAGAACATGGGCTGGCGGTACTTCTTGTGGACGATGGGCGCGCTGATGGTGGTGCTGTTTGTGCTGCGGTTCTTTGTGTTTGAGATGTATGAGAGCCCGCGGTACCTGGTGGGACGGGGGCGCGATGCGGAGGCGGTGGAGGTCGTGCATAAGGTGGCGAGGTTCAATGGGAAGAAGTCGAGCTTGACTGTGGAGATGTTTGCAGCGGTGGATGGGGTTACCAGTGTGACGAAGGGAGAGAAAGCGAGGCAACTGGACACGAGCGTGAGGGGCGCGTTGGCGAGGAAGCTGAGCGTGGTGGATACGAGCCACGTGAAGGCTCTGTTTGTGACGAGGAAAATGGCGTATTCGACCAGCTTGCTCATCGTCTTGTGGGGTCAGTGATCTCGTGTGTGTGTTGTCAAATGCGCTACTGACATAGTTGTGCTATATAGCATTCATTGGCCTTGCTTTTCCTCTGTGCGTTCTTTCTTTGCTCAGACTTATCTTCATGTGCTGACCGTGCTGCAGGTACAACGGTTTTGTTACAGTCTTGTGAGGGCTAGCAGTTTCACTACTTGTTAGAGACTCTGCTGACGAGACTCTCAGTCTGCAAACAAGAGGAGCCGACTTTGGTGATGGCTCCCTGTATATCACCTACCGCAACGTGAGTTGCTTCCACCAAATCCTTGTACTTCGTGGACTCACCAGAAAGTTAGCAAGTGATCCTCAGCGTCATGGGCATCCCGGGAGCGCTGCTCGCCGGGTGGATGGTCGAGCGGCGCTACCTCGGGAGGAAAGGAACGCTTGCAGTCTCAACAGGTACGTGCACCTCCGCGTTCTTGTTCTGTCGGTAACGAGGTACTGACATATCGCATATCGTGCACCTAGCCCTCACTGGGGTCTTCTTGTTCGCAAGCACGACCGCACGCACCTCCGACGCCCTGCTCGGCTGGAACTGCGGCTACACGTTCACGAACAACGTCATGTACGGCACGCTGTACGCCGTCTCGCCCGAGATCTTCCCCGCCAAGGATCGCGGGACAGGCAACGCTCTCGTCGCCGCTTCCAATCGGGTCTTTGGCATCATGGTAAGTGGTATGGGAGCTGAGGTCTCCACATCCGAAACTCTGAGCTCGAGAGGCTGACAGATGTGAATATTTTGCAGGCTCCAATCATTGCGCTGTATGCGGACTTGTCGACGCCTATCCCGATCTATGTCTCTGGAGCGCTGTTCATTGTGTCGGGGCTCATTGCGCTGCTGTTACCATTCGAGCCCCGAGGGAGGGCCTCCGTCTAGATACAGGCCAGTGACATCGTGTTTGAGTGTATGGGATAATCAATTCTTTCTTGGGTTTTCTGGCAGATCATGTCTGTATACCCACAAGAGTGACGATTCGTCTCCGGCCTTTACGCTAGAGGGGACAAGCTTTGAGCCTGTAGACGACCTCACTTGAAACCTTCGAAATCCCCCCTAACAAGTTAGATGCTCTCGGTTTCCATTTTTTACGAATAGGACGAGAGAAAGAACAGATCTGCGATCGTCGAGGACTTGATGGCCGACTCGGAGTCGATCAAATGATCGAGATAGGCGTGCACGATCGTGTTAACCTGACTTGTTTCGCGACCTTGGTAAACCCTCTCATCCACTTCAACTTGCTAACTCAAGGTACCCAGGCGAGGCAGTCTACTTTGACAGGAGATATTGACTACGTAAACATGCATGTGGTCTCAAGATAATCCGTCCACCGAGCACAATCTGGGAAGGCCAAGACGCGGCCTCGGAGCAGGTTGATGGGCGTTTCGCTTGCATTTTAGCGTTGGATGGAGTTCTGTTCATGTGGGACTCTGGGGAGCGCATCAAATGGTGCAAGAACATGGCTTGTTATCGCAATGCTTCCCCGCTATCAGAACCAGCGACGTCGCTTCCATATAACCTTACAATGCACCTGACGCTCGCCGTTGCTTCGTAAAATCCTCGCGGTCGTGCCCCGCTTGTCCCCACATCGCCCTCACCTCGACCTCGGGCATCCCTTCCTCCTTATGAACACGACGACACGATCGCTATGAGTTCACCGACTTCTCCTATGCAACTGGCACGCGAACACTCCGCGACTTCGGAGAAGCGCCCGTCTTCGGACGACGTCGAGGCGAAGAAGACCATCACAGTCGACACCCACGATGTGTTTGACGAGGAGGAAGGAGGCGTGGACCCGGTGTACCAGGCAAAGGCGAGGTTGCTCAACGACGCGTTCCAGGAGATCGGAATGGGAAAGTACCAGGTATGTTCTGCCTCAAGCATTGCCCTGAACTGCAACGCTATTCTCACACCGTGCGAAGTGGTACCTGTTCGTTGTCGCGGGCTTTGGCTGGTTCTCGTGAGTCCTTCGTTCCTGTCGTGTGTTCTCTCGCGACTTAGCGCACTCTCGGCAGGGATAACCTATGGCCCGTAAGTTGCTTGACGTAACATATCTGTGGCGCGCTCAAGCGAAAACCCGCATCCATTATGCAGATCGTCACAGGTCTCATCCTAGATCCTGTGGTTAACGAATTCGGCTTCCAAGGCCCCTTCCTCAAGCTCGGCCAGAACATCGGCCTCCTTGTCGGCGCGGCATTCTGGGGCGTAGGCTCAGACGTTTGGGGCCGAAAGTACGTCCACTCGCGTCCACATAACCCCGCATACACCCACCTCTAACTATCCCACGTCTCTGCACAGGTGGTGCTTCAACATCACCCTCTTCATCACAGGAATCTTTGCCATCGCCGCCGGAGCCTCGCCCAATGCCGTCGCCCTCTGCTCGCTCGCGGCCGTCTGGAGCGTCGGTGTCGGCGGGAACCTGCCCGTCGACTCTGCTGTCTTCCTCGAGTTCATCCCCGCCTCGCACCAGTGGCTCCTCACCGTGCTCTCCATATGGTGGGCGTTCGGCCAGCTCGTCGGCAGCCTCGTCGCGTGGCCGCTCATTGCCGACTTCTCGTGCGCGCCCCCCGCGGCGTGCCCGCGCAGTTCAAATCAGGGCTGGCGCTACTTCCTGTATACGATGGGCGGGTTGATGATGCTCATGTTCGTGCTCCGGTTCTTTGTGTTCCATATGTATGAAAGCCCGAAGTACCTCATGGGGAGGGGGAAGGACGAGGAGGCGGTGGCGATCGTGCATAAGGTCGCGAGGTATAATGGGCGGACGAGCACGCTGACTGTGGAGATGCTGAGGGACGTGGAGAGGACGCTTGGGGGTGATAAGGAGGGGTTGGATGGTGGCAATTTGACACTGGATACGAGTGCGAAGGCGGCGGCGTTGAGGAAGCTGAAAACCTTCAGTGGGGGTCGCGTGAAGTCGCTGTTCGCGACGAAGAAGCTCGCGTACTCTACGACGCTGCTCATCATTGTGTGGGGTGAGTCACTAGTTACCTTGAATCTCTTCACACCTGGTTGGTTTCAGGTCTGACCCGTCTGCTCAGCCTTCATCGGCCTCGCCTTCCCTCTCTACAACGGCTTCGTTACCTTCTTGTAAGCACTCATCTTTCCGGTGTGCGTACCACACCTTCCGCTCACACTTGCTTGAATCTAGCTTGGCAACAAGGGGCGCAGACTTCGGCGACGGCTCGGTATACATCACTTACCGTAACGTGAGTTCTCATCTATGGTTTTGAAGTTATTCTGACCAACCTCAACGCGCATATAGCAAGTCATCCTGAGTGTGATCGGCGTCCCTGGCGCGCTGCTCGCAGGATGGATGGTCGAGCTCCCCTACCTCGGGCGCAAAGGCACCCTTGCCATCTCCACAAGTACGTCTTCCGTCTTCTCTCCTCTCTTCCATCCTCTTCACACTCTCCTCCGATCTATCTACCAATGTACGCACGCGCCGCAACTCTAGTCATCACGGGAATATTCCTCTTCGCGAGCACGACAGCGCGCACGTCCGACGCGCTCCTCGGCTGGAACTGCGGCTACACGTTCACGAGCAACGTCATGTACGGCGTCCTCTACGCCGTCTCGCCCGAGCTCTTCCCGACAAAGTCGCGCGGGACGGGCAACGCCATCGTCGCCTCCGCGAACCGCGTCTTTGGCATCATGGTGCGTACCTCCCTCCTCCTCTATGGTCCGCTCACGTTGCGGCGAGAGGTCTTGCACATGTTAGAGGTGAGCTGACGGTATGGTGTTTTTTTTTTCGACAGGCCCCGATTATCGCGCTGTATGCGGACTTGTCGACGCCGGTGCCGATCTATGTGTCCGGCGCACTGTTCCTCCTCTCGGGGCTCATCGCGCTGCTGTTGCCGTTCGAGCCGAGAGGGAAGGCATCCCTTTAGGTCCCCCGGGCCTTCCTCGATGTGTTCATGTATCTATACCAAAATGACCTCGTTAGGAGGGCTACTGAGGATTTCTTGTGTTTAACTTTATCTGAGATGCTATTGCTACATTGTCGTACATACGTGGAATATCGTGGCGATCGTTACGATCGTGAAGCGGGAAGGATGCAGGAGATGGGGGGTGAATCCAGGATTGCGCGAGTGAGGGAGTGGTGACGGGTCTGGTTATGTTATGATACACTCCGGAGCCACGCCACGAGGGTCGTTAGGCGGCGATGGTCGCTGACGGCGGGGTATCGCGAGACGATGTCGGATATCTGCTTGCACAACGCCACATACGACGCTCGCGCCTGAGTATTCGGCGTATATCGCTAACGATAGGACGTTGTCAACACGAAGCGCACCCGGGGAGAGAGCAGCAACATACCTCGCAGATATCCTTCATGGTGGTGAGCAGCATCGTGACGGAGGTAATGTATACATTGGACTCGGTGGATGTGCCGTTGCCGCGAGCCTCGGCATTGAGCCCGTTCGCGAGGTTCTTCAGCATGACTGTGATGGGTGCGTCAGCGCAAATGGACGGCTGCACGAGGTCTGAGGTGCTTACCGTCTAGTATGGCTAACCGTTTCTCAATGAACTCGTGCTTCTTCATGTGCCAGTCGCCGTCGTCCCCAAGGTCACCGAGAGGGAGCTCTTGGAAGAGCGGATGGTGCTGCCTGTCGATCGAGAACAGCAGCGAGGCGTATTCGTGCTCAATAGTGACGTTTGGCGTCACGAGGGAGGCGAAAAGAACGTCGACGAAGGCGTCCATATAGTTCTCCCGCTATACTATGTTCAGCTGCTTGGGGCCAGTCGATGTGAGGTGACGACATACCGTGTATGCGGGTGGATCGAGCTGGAGGACCATATACATGAACCGCAGACCCACTCGCCGTCTCCAGTCGGGCTCGACGATACTCTCCCACGATTGAGACCCGAAGCTCAGGTAGAACGACCAGGCCTGGAGATGCGATCAATGGCTCATCCTCATCGACACACTCTCTTCACGCACCTTGACTTCGTTCTGCACGACAACATTGGCGCACCCGACCCAACAATCGACCCATGCGTCGGCCTTCTGGAAGGATAGTTCCTTCGCTTGTTGGTAGACGGGATCGGCGAAGTGCTTGCAGACGAGGCGGTAGATAGCATGCGAGATGTGCTTGTCAATGATCTACACGAGCCCAATGAGATACAAGTCAACCGAGGATATTGAGACGGGCATACCTCGCATACAATCTTGTCCTTCTCCCTGTTCTCCTGCTGTTCAGCAGTCTCCCCGAGCGCGGCCTGCAGTTCCGGGTCATCGAAGTCGATTTGAAAGCACCCGTAGTCCTGGCTCTCTTGGCTGTCCTCCAATACTCCTTGTGGGTATGGGCGGCGAGGCTTGGGCATGACACGACTACGCGCATCGAGGAATGCCTGGACGAGACGGCGAATCTCCTCGCCCGTGGACGGGATGGTTGACAAGTTCGTCGCAGTCGAGAATACGCGGTGGACCCAGGCTATCGCACAAATGGTCAGCCACGCCGAACATATCAGACATTCGCAACTGCTTACCTCCTTGCAACAAGGCGGGATCCGGGTACTTGTGCTTCTTCTGCTCGGGATCCATGGAAGATACCTCCAGTATACGACGTATGCTTCCCAAGAGAAGCTGTATAGACAACACGGTGCCACTCTTGAGCCTTGGCTCCCCGGGCTGACCCTTGGATGCGTCGCTCGCTTGGTACTCGTCGATCAGCACATTGGTCATCTCCTCCAACCACGCCAGTATGTCCGTGAGTGGCAGACCTAAGTGCCGGAGCAAGATGGCCAGATGCATGGAACCTCGGATGCACGCACGACGGGTCTCGTCATCAGCGTCCTTGAAGTTGACGTACCGACGCGCAGTGGAGAGCCGATACTTGAGGTTGGCCTCCGTGGGCTCAAGGTAAATCGCGACAGAGATGGCGCTGAACCTGTTGTACAGCATCGACAGTTCGTGGTTTGTCGGCGGCTTGGCCTTGACGAACGGCACAGAGCCAACGGGGACCACGAGCGACAAGATCTTCTTCAGCGCAGGTGGGACGGTCTTGGACTCTGCGAATTGAGGGTGGTGTTTGCGCACATCGTCCGCGGCTCTGACAACCATTTTGAGGAACAGCGTGAAGGCTGTGTCGCTGCGGTTCTTCGCCTTCAGGAGCGCGAGGTTGTAATGTCGCAGGAAAGCCGGGAAGTCGCTTTGCTCATCCGCGAGACTGGCGAAGCGCCGGCTTTTAAAAACGTCGATGAGCCGGTTTATGACGAGCGGTGCGTCGTCAACGTCAAGCCGCCAGTGCCACTTGAGGTTGAGCCACAGGCAGCGACAGACAAGAACGCGCACATATTCATCACGTTTGTGGATAACTCTCCTGGTCCGCAGCTCGTCGGCCTTTTCGTCCTTCGACAGAGGTGCGCGCTCGAGAATGGCGACGATGGTTTGCCACGAAGGAGGAAGGCGCGGAGTCATAGACGAGTTCCCGTGAATAGAGAACTGGGACAGAGCGCAGATGGTGAAGATGCTCTTCCAGATTGCTTCCTGCCTCTTCAGATCCGTCTGCAGCCCCTCCTGAAGTCCCTGTGCCTGGAGAACTTGAAGATATGTGGTCCAGAAGGTGACTCCTTGGGGGAGGAACGATGTCTGGAATGTCTCATCATTGGCGAGATTCAGTACGCATACCCACAGCTCTGAGATCTGTTGCACGATCGAGGGCTCGGCCAGCTTCTCTCGAGTAAGGTCGAGTGGAGCGGCTGCTGCACCGAAGGTGAAGTCCCACAACTTCGTGACGAGCGCCTTGAGACTGGCAGCAACGACAAGCGTGTCAGGCAACTCTAACCTTCGTATCCGGTCAACAGCTAGCCGAACGGACACCTCCAGAACGAACCAGAGTGCCTGCAACATGAGCGGGTCGGGTGTCTCGTCATCAGGCAGGATCTCGATGGGCTCTTCCAGCAGACTGCCCAGACGCCGTGCGAAGGACTCGACATCTGCTACGAGGGCAACATGTCCACCATGCTGTGCGTTGGCGAGAAGCCACGATACATGCTGAGAGAGGGCATGGAAGATCGTCTGCCACTGGTGGCAAGCCTCGTGGTCCGCCGGGCCAGCACCACCCAGCATCAAGTTGCGGATCCGGTCCGAGATGCCGTCCATGCAGGCGGAGAAGTCGGCGATAGACATATCTGGATGGAGGTAGCAGTCGAACACGGAGCATGATGGAGGAGAGGGGGCGTCATGAGTACCGGGCAGGAGGTTGACGAGCTCATGTAACCAGCCATGCCCGAGGTAGGTTGTGTTCGGGAAGGCGATGCCAGCGGGAAGCGGATGTACGTCAAGGTCGACCGTAACGTGTCGGAGAAGCTGCACATCACGCTCTTGCTGTGACGACGAAGGAGGCACGCGTGCTGCGGGCGGAGCATCCGGAACAACAAAACCGTCGTCCTCGTACTGTTCGTCTGTTCCCCACAACTGGGTAAGCGTGCTTGTCTGCATCCGCCTGGTACCTTGACGATGGAATTTGGACTTGGACTTGGACTTTGAGGAGGAAGACTGGTTGTCATGCAACACTGGGCCTCTCGAAACCGCAACCTCTTGATCCACAGTGATGTGCTCCGCGTGCGCCCTTCCGCCGAGCAGGTGTGTGTTCCCAGCACTGAAGACGTATAGACCAGCCGGCTTCGACTTGAGCTTAGCTGCTCTCTGCTTAGCTTTGACGGCCTCGTCGCCGGCGAACTGCACCTCGTTGTGGGGTCTTGCTGGCGGTGGTTCTACGAGGTTGGGGGTGAGCGATGACAACTTAGTAATCTAATCTAACTTACCGATCAGCTCGACGTCGCTGTCTTCCTCGTCCGGCGGGGTAGCCAGCGGTCTGAACGGCAGTAACGTTTGACGTCCTGCACCATAGCGTTTCGCACTAGACGTCGTGAACCGTATACCACCACTGCGACTTCCGCCGCCACCGCCGCCACCTCTTCTTCCTTCACCGGCACCCTCTCTGCTCCTATGTAGCCCGCCGCGGCCACCGCCACTGTGTCCACCTCCACCCGTACCTCCACCTCCGCCGCCACGACGCGCACCATGTCGCCGACGGCGGCGCTTAACTGGGGGTTTGTCATAAACTGTCCGAGACAGCATTCTGTCAACAGAATTGTCCACCTCCGCCTCTCCATTACGGAGGACACGTTGCTTCCTGGGAGCGCGAGCAGGAGACAGCCCACGACCAACGTCGTCGTAGTCGGATCTCTCGCTCGAGGATGTGCTTCCCTCACTAGGAGTTCCACCTCCACCTACGTCCAAGTAAGGTCTGTACCTCGGCCTCGGCTGGTATCCAATGGGCTCGATAACGCTCTCCTCCGACGAAGACAAGCCGGTCTCGTCCGACGATTCCTGTGCTGCCAGATCCAATGCGGGCGCGTCCGCGACCCCAGGCGAGTGCGGCATCTCGACGTCGGACGACTCCGAATCACCCCGGATCTCTATGCTGCGGCTGGACAGCGTCCGGCGAATACGCTTGCGCGACTCGCCAGGGCGCAAGGGGCGATCCTCATCGCTGTCGCGCTCAACGGAGACCGAGGCCCGCGCGGTTGTCTTTCGCCTTGGATCCGCTCGTTTGTCGAGCTTCTTGATCATAGACATTGGCATCATGTGCTTGAGAGCTCGCATGTCTACTCGACTCTTCACGTCGTATGACCCCGAAGCGGAGGGAGAGGGAGAGGAGGAAGACACTCTTGAGGGACTGCTTTGATTGTCATCGCCAGAGTCGGAGGTGATGTCTATAATCTCAAGAGGTGTTGTGGGAGGATGGCGTATTTCGGAGCCCGCCTGAGACATCGGTTCGTCCGTATCTTCAAACTGGGTCAGATGATATGGGCTCTGCGCACGAGCGAACTCGTCGTCGTACATGTGGAAGTGATTGTCCCATGGTGCCATGAAGTCGTCGTCTGGTTGCTCGGCAGAGAAGCGAGGGGGCGATAGGGACTTGCGTGCTGGAGATGAGAAGGTGACGCTTCGCCTTCGACGCCAGGTTGGTGCTGGTGCTAGAGAGTCTTCTTCGCCTTCACCTCGTCCGTTCTGATCGGTCGAGGGAAGTGGAAGAGGTTGTTCCGCAGTACGGTGGCGAGGACGTGGTCTGGGTCGTGGACGTGCCAGTACAGGAGAAGGATCTCGGGGCGGAGTGGGAGATTTGTGCTTGATCCGAGTGAATAAGTATGTGCGAGCAGTAATGCGGAGCCCAACTCACCATACTCTTTGCCGGTGACCCTTCAGGTTGGAAGTCCTTTTTCCTCATAGGAAACGGCTTAGGTCTCTTGCGTCGACGCTCCTTCTCCAGTTTCTTCGCAGCTCTGATGTCCGCTAAGATCTGGTCATCCTCGCCATCACTACTTGAGAATTCTTGGAAGACGTTCTTCAGCCAAGATGGTGTCTCCCTTTCGTTCTCTCCTTCTACGTCTCCGTCCACCGCTCTCTCTTTCCCCTTGTGCCGCCGCCGTGCCTGAGTCTCCTCATCGTCCATGTCCTCATCTTCCCCAGCTTGGTATTCCTCCGTGTCCGACGACTTCCCATCGCGCGCCCCTGCGCTTCTCGAACGACGTCTTGGAGCTCGTGGCGGACTTACGACCTTCACGATTGCTTCCGGATTCGCTCGCATCTGCCTCTTGTACATGAGCTTGTCGAACTCATAAGGCTTCAATTGCCACGCATTCCGTCGTCTCAGTGAGTATCGAGCGCGTTCGGCTTCTTGCGCTTGCTCAAGCGCATGTTGTGATTCCGGAGAGAGGGGTGCTTCGGAAGGTGGAAGACTCAGTCGCGACGAGGACGCCAGCGGAGTCGATGTTCCATCCCTTCGGGCGCGTGTGGCAGGGGAGGTCACGGGTGTGAGAGGCGAACCAAGGGGCGACACACCGGCGGCTGCAGCGCTCGGGGATTGCGATGGTCGTGGGGGAGTAAAGAGGAGAAGGGGGTCTGGAGAAGAGGTTGGTGACTCGGTGCTCGTCTGGGTAGCCGTCTCCTCGCGCCTGGGTAGAATGGCTTCAGCGCCTGTATCTTCACCATCCACAGGAAGAGCGTCAGGAAGATTTGTGCGCGGCGAAAGAGGTGCTGCGACAGCGTGGTCTTCCGAGAGAACGTCCAGCTGTCGGACTCAGGATCACGAATGCTGCCAAAGACGTCTGTAAACACACCTTTCTCCGCTTTCGTGGAGGGCTACCACCCCTACGGGCCTCTAATGTGCTCTTCAAAGATGATGCGGGTTCTTCATGGTGCTCAATCGACGATAAGTGTACTTTCTCGCGTCTGCGAGCGATATCGGCCGCGCTGCGTATCCAGTACGTTGAGGTGGTTGAGGCAAGCTCCTCCAGCTCTTCCTGGTCAGATGTCGGAACCAAAAGGTCATCAGAATTCATTCCCAGAGAGAGCTGACAATATAGTTGAGAAAAGGGATATAAATGTGAAGTCTTAGGCGAACGGATGGCAGGGGTACTGAATGAAGTTACCAAACGCCCGAGGACGCGAAAGTCAAGCACGTGACCGCGTTGCCGAAGTTGTTCCCACGCCACATCATCGCGAGCGAGGCTCACGGGCATTATGCACTTGAGTAGAAGAAGTACAGACGTTCAAACTCCAGGACTTTACCAACCTTAGGTCGACAGTCCAACATGTCCTTAGGTACTCAGGGTGTGGCCACCCACCTGACCGTGGCTGGATGAAGTATGTCGGAGCAACCGGAGGGCTACCGGCGTGGACTAGCACAGCCTTCGCCCTCGGAATCGCCCCTGCACCCAAGGCTCGAGAGCTCGAAGAGCCACCTCCGAGTCCGACTCCAAGTCGCCGCCAACACATCATTTGCTCAGGTTGCAAGTATATCGCATGCTTGGGCCTATATCATCGCATGCAACGTCTCATTTGACAAGAGGTGCGAGAGACAAGACCGCTGCCCTATTGTCTTTCCAGCGGCTCCAGGTCTGTGCGTACTGAATGTATGTGGACCTTGCATCTGAGTTAACGTACTATTGTTTTCTAGTGAAGCATAAATACTGGACACAACCGTGCGGTTCAGTACGACTCTAGACATCCCACGCCCACCGCCCATAAGCTTCCTCGAATCATTCGTAGGTCACAATCATCCAATGTACACGTTGAGCACCGTAACTGATCATACAGTATACCAGCTCCTTCATCTGGCATGAACACCCTCACTACCTTCAGCACGACCGCGACGTTTGACGTCCCCATGAATGGATGCAAACCTGGTTACGTCTTCGATTTCATGGACGCTATCGACGTTCTCCAGCAGCTCAAGTCGGACCCCACACACGTTCAAAGACTTACCCTCGGACCTATCGGAATCCTCGACTTCCAATACGTGCATCATATGCTCTCGTCATTCAAGTTTGGTCCACCGATGAGTGCTCTCGACGAGCTGAGGGTCATGGTCTGGTATCCCTCCGGCCAGCCAAGTGGAGAAGATGTCCCCGATCTGGACCTTCCAGCCACGTTGTTTCCTTCTTTGCGTACCCTCTACCTTGACGGCGTGCGCGCAGATTGGGACAGCGATATTTTCGCTCGACTGTCCTCTGTCGAGCTGCGAAATTGCCCCAGCACTCGGCGTCACACACTCGGTCGCTTCATCGGCACCCTTCCTACCTGGACTTCCCTCACCGAGCTTCATCTGTCCAAATTCCTCAGTGTCCCCGATCGCGAGGATGATTCCGCCGCTGAGATAGCGGCGCAAGACACGGGATACCTCATGCACCTCGAGAAGCTGGAGAAGTTGACCGTTGAGGACAACGTGTACCAGGTGTCACATATTTTCCACAGTCTCGTACCCGGCCGTTCCCCCACCGTGCGCATGGTTGGGTCCTCGCACGACGTCGACGACGACCGATCTCCGTTCGCAGCAATGATGCCCCTTCACGCCGAGCACCCAGCGATGATCAGAAACGCCGTGCATGTCGAGCTCGTTCTCCATGCCGATGCGGCCAGACTTCATTGTATCTCGCCCTGTGGCGTGCTCACCCTGGAAATATCGGATCTCGACAGGTCCGTGCCGGACGCGCTCCCGTACGCCTTTCGAAGTTCTCTCATCTCTCTGATGGAGATCTTCGGTGCACGCAACGCACCCGTGTCTTCGATGGCGCTGACCGGCGACATCAGCATGGTTTCCGTGGAGGACTGGGCGATGGTATTCCAGGTCGTGTGTCCTGAGCTATCCCAGCTCTTTGTGCGCGGCGTTGGGTGGGGAGGCCAAACGGAGAACTTCTTCAAGGCGCTGGTTGGGGATTATTCGCCCAACACGGGGGCTCCCCTTTTTCCAGGCCTGGATAGTCTCAAGTTCATCGGGGTCGTGTATGATCCCAAGTCTCTCCTCGATATGGCCGGTGTAGCACTCCAGCACAGGGCCATGGTCCAAAGCTGCCGGCTAGATTCTCTGGAGATGGAGTTCTTTGTGAACGACCCCAGTCCGTTCTCTGGTGCTATGGCAGAAGACTACATGCAGAAATTGGGGCAGTGGGTTCGGCATGAGGTTAAGGTGGACATACAACCGGTGCACTGATTGCACACGGGGGACTGTCGGTCTTCTCTCTCCATATCTATTCGTTCGCTCAGCATTACTATATATTTCGTTATCATCCCTCATCCCAGTCCTGCGTCCTACTATGTATGTAGCTCAGTAGCTGTATGATATGTCACAACATATTGAACTCCGCACTTCGGAAGATTCCGGAGCACCGCCTCCGTCGCCGCCACTGCGAGTTGGTGACCGCCATCAAGACCACGATCCTCAGGCTCCACCACAAGACAGGAAGGTATTGTTCTCGTGAACCTTGGCAGGCAGTATGAAACGTCTAGAGGGGGCTAGACCGATAGTGACAGTTCTATATGGAAACTCGTCAACACCGACTCAGACGGTGAAGCCAACGTACTGGTATCTACTGCGATGACTCAGTATGGGCAGTGCCGCCAAGTTTACCCAGATATTGACAACGATGCGTCATGCATGCCCTAGGGCGGTCATGAGACGACCGTGGTGGCCCGGGTAAGACAAATTCCCTCGTGCAGCGAGGCCCGCGGCCCTCCAAACGGTGGCCCAGGAACGAACTTTTTGGGGGTCGAGTCAGAATGGCGAGGAAAGGTTCATTATATCGCGCGTCCGTCGGCGCGTACACATGTACGTCCCTATTGCCTCCTCAATACCCTAACCCACAATCAGCAGCGCCGATGGTCGTCGACAAAGGACTGTTGAGCCTACAGACTTGAGGTTCTCCCGATAGGTGAGAGCTGTTTGAACTTGCGCGTGTGCTTGGCTGGATTTGGAATAGTCTAGCACCATGATGCGCGCCGCCTTGTGCACTCGATCCCCCCTCGATATCTGATTTCACTGCGCACTCTGCGGCAACGGAACAAAGGTATGTTTGCTCCCAATCTCCTCCACTCATGCGATCTCCTATCCTAGTAGCTATGGATTCATGGAGGACAAAGAGGAACTACTGGCATATAGTGCGATGAGAGGGAGTCTGACAGGCCAGCTACGTCTCCACAATCTGTATCATCTATCCTTCGTTCTCCCGGGGGTCCTCGAAACGATTGTAGGCAATCACTCACCATGGAGATCACCTACCCGCCTGCCCGCACTATCATGCCATATACCACAGGCTCCGGACAAAATTAGTGCGTTAGTTTACTCTGTTCCTCACGCATCAAGGAATTCATTATAATTCATAACTCTACAGCGGTCCCGGAGCACTGCTTGCCCCAGCTGCCGCCGTCCAAAACGCTAGACAAGACACTCAATCGCTAGACGACTGGAGCTTGCTCTTGTCAGTTACGGCCTCGGTCTTGGCCGAGTTGCCTGACACCTCTTCCCAAGGCCACGAAGTTGCTGCAAAGACGAACCCATGCATGTGTACCGTTGGACAACAACCTTCCCTCGGCGATGTTCCCCACAACGCCCCTCTTACCGCTTATCCTCCGTCGACATTCGGCCACTGGCATGCGCCCCAACCTCTTGCTGGCCACCCATATCCATCCGCACCTCGCGCTTCTCCTTCCCTTATGCCAGCCACGCAACTCTATCCTACTACCCCTTATGCACTTCTCGCGACTCCGGACACGTTATTTACGGCAGCCGCACCACCAACACCTCTTTCTCTTGCGGACTTCGTCCCTTCTCGAGATGATTGGCGGGTCCGATCGCGCAACGGTGAAGTGTCTCCCACTCCGTCCTACACTCCTAGGACCCAGGCGGAGTGGCGCATGCCTGGGGCCTTCAAGTGTCGCTGGCCTGGATGTGCCTTCGTCCAGTCGAACAGACGGAAGCCGGATCTGGTTAGGCACGAGGAGACTCACTTCGGGATCACGAAGTTCATATGCGTCGGCTTGCCGCTGGATCATGTCAAGGCGAAGGTGTGGCTCGCCGACTCGGAACAGCACGGTCACGCTCGCTCTCCCTATTATGGGGTGGGATTTGTCGGCGGTTGTGGTAGGGGATTCCGTCGAGGCGACGGTTATATAAAGCACCTCAGGTCTTCGAAGGGATGCATCGGAGATGCTCACGCGCGATGGCATCCGGGGAACTCGCATGTGGTATGATCCAGTTATTGATGTCTCTTTTGCCAGTTGCGATGCTTCCTCTCGTACGATGCTTCCTGTGTCCACTATACCACTACAATGTTATGTGGATAACGATTAGACAGTGATTACTTACTTACTTTTAAAGACTGAATAATGATTTTTGATTGACGCTCATTCAGTTGGCTTGAACGCTCCGGCTGTCACTGTCAGGCTGTACCCGGCTTGCTCCTTGCCTCCGGGTCAACATTCAAGGTAACCAACCATCGCGGTACTCGGGTCTTATCCACGCTCACAGGTACATATAGACAGAAACTCAGCTATGAGTCTTCAAAGTTCGGTTTGGAACGAGACTGGATGAAAGTCGGACTCCGAAGCAGGCGTATACATTACTCGGGAGCAGCATACTTCCCATTCCAACGGCGGGAACTTATGGCTACGGTATGTCTCCACGACGTTTCGCGCGGTGCTCGACTGGGGCTTAACGCACGCAAGGCACCATGAAGCTTGAAGTTTGAAATGGCCCGGTGACCATCACGTTAGAGGAGTCACGTTGCTCACTTGATAGCCAGGGACTCTCTTTACAAGCTCGGCTGCGGTCCGGGTCGTCAAGCTCGTCGCCGGGTGGTTCACAATGCCATAGCTGGTGTAGCGGGATCCGGCGGGGAGATAGTATAGGCTCCCCACAGCTTCCATGCTATGTGAATTCCATCATATCTCCTCCGAGCGAGAGACGGAAACCGTGTATATCCTGATGAGGCCGTGGCGCGGGGAGGCTGAGCTTCCCCAACGTCACGATGGTTTCCATTCATCGAGGAGCAACATACCATCCTGTTAGTCGTCGACAGGCTACGCCATCCTCGGTGCAAGTAGCTGTCGCCAGGGGCCGTATGGCGCACGCTGCGAACTTGTCCAAACTTCAATGATACTAGTTGCTGCCTCAGGCTCGCACCAACCTTCAACTGGTGAGCCCCGCACTTTACACGGGTCAATGCTTGACACTGACGCGCGCCTCTGCTTAGTTCCATACTGCATGCATTGTGTGCATGTTCGAAGAAGTACTTGGCGCGGTCCTATGAGGAATGCCCTATCGCAATGACGCACCCCGCTTACCAGCATGCGTATCGAAACACGCCTCCTTAGCTGTCTCATTGCTTATGTACTATCTCTTCGTGGCAGACCGCTAAGCCGGCTCTGACGTCTTTGTTATGAATATGAATGCCGCTACAATGTGTACTTGGTCACCGGCTTTGCGCGTGTTCGGCTAGATTTGATTGTCTTCGAGCGCTTAGACGCGATAAAGAAACGCGACCCGTATTTTGCGAAACACGCGTCTTGCCTCACGCGTTCACCTCCCAAAAATTTTGGAACCAGCTTCCGTCCTCTCTTCTGTACATATACCCACCCTCTAACGACTCCAAGGTCTGTTGCTGCCACCGCCGTCTGCCGCGACACCCCTAACAGTTCAGAAACGCAGATGGACCTGCAGCAGCTATCCCAGCTCTTCGCCTCCACATTCAGCCCGGATCCCAATGTCCAGAAGATGGCGGAAATTCAGATCCGCAAGGTATACTGTCAAGTGTTCAGGAGTCGCGTCAAGACTGACATGGTCGCGTGTAGTTGGGCGGACAGGAGGGGTTGATCACGAACGTCCTTCAGATCGTCGGGAACGATAACGTCGATCTGTAGGTGCCCGACGCGTCCCTAACGTCTCCGTATATTTGTCTGAACCACCCGACAGCGCCACCCGCCAGGCCGCTGCTGTATACCTCAAAAATCGCGTGTACTCGTCTTACTTCGTCGACACCTCCCCGCGCCCCGACCAGGTCCCGATCCCGCCCTCGGACCGGAACAACCTCAAGGCCTCCGTCCTCCCCCTCATTGCCGCGTCACCTAACCGTGCGATCACCGTCCAGCTCGCTGGTGCCCTCAAGAACGTCGTCGCGCGCGACTTCCCTGAGAACTGGCCAAACCTCGTCGACGAGGTCAAGAAGCTCCTCGCAAGTAGCAACATTCGTGAGGTTCATGCCGGATGCGTCACCGCGCTCGAGATGGTTAGGGCGTTCAGGTATGTCCATTGGCCGCGTACTTACTTCCCATGCCCCATCATGTCCATTCCTTCCGCCGGTCTGTGCGCATCCTGAACTTCTGGACAGGTTCCGCCAGAACAACGACATCCTTCCCAAACTTGTCGAGGCATTCTTCCCGATCCTCGTCAACATCGCGACTCAGGCTCTTTCTAACCCCCCTGCTGGTACCAACCAGGAGGTCCCGACTCTTCTCCATCTCATCCTCAAGACCTACTCAACGAGCATCATCCTCCAACTCAGCGCCCACCAGCAAAGCTCGGAGAGCCTCGTGCCCTGGGGACGTCTCCTGTTCCAGGTTGTGAACCTGCAGATTCCGAAGGATGCTGTGCCCGAGGACGAGGACGAGCGGGAGCGTTCCGAATGGTGGAAAGCGAAGAAGTGGGCGTACAAGATCCTTGGCCGTCTTTTCCACCGCTTTGGCAACCCCTCTCAGCTTCCCAGCAGCCTGCAGCAGGACTACGGCGCGTTTGCACAGCACTTCGTCACAAGTTTTGCGCCCGAGATCTTCAAGGTCTACCTCCAACAGACAGAGTTGTACGTCTCGGGACAGGCCTGGTTGTCGAAGAAGTGCCAGTACCGTATTTTCACTTTCTTCACGGAATGGTATGTACTCAGCCTTCTTTGTGATTCTCACCGTCCAACAATGCGTCTCCAGCGTCAAGCCGAAGTCGACCTGGGCATTGCTCAAGCCGCACGTCCAGAACCTTGTTCAGTCTTACATATACCCTCAGCTGTCGTTCACGCCTGCTAAGCAGGAGCAGTGGGAGACAGACCCTATTGAGTTCGTCCGAACCAGTGTCGGTACGTACTCCCGTCTGGCGTATGTACGCCTCCAGGCTCATCTATGCTTGCAGACGAATATGAGGTCTTTGACAGCCCTGTCTCCGCAGCGACATCCTTCCTGTTCTCTGTGGCAAGCAACAGGACAAAGACTGCCTTCCTCCCTATCCTCGGCTTCATCAACCAGGTCCTCCAGGCGTGCGTATCCATCTCCTTTCACCCGAGTATGTAGTAACAATTCCTCCGCAGTAAGCCTGCTGCTCCCCAACGCTACGGTGCTCTCAACATGACGGCAGCTCTGGGACCGTTCATCATGCGCCACCCTGATGTCAAGGGCAACATGGAGCAGTTCGTTCTTCAACACGTCATTCCCGAGTTCTCTACGCCCGAGCCGTACATGCGAGCTGTCGCGTGTGAGGTACTCGGGACCATGATCAAGGCGGGCTTGAAATTCTCGCAAGAGCAGCATCTGCACGCCGCCTTTACGGCGGTGGCGCAATGCATCGACGATGCTGAGCTTCCTGTCCGTGTCCACGCGTGTTTGGCGTTGACTGAGATGGTCACCGACACTGAGACTGGTGCGTCTACTGACTTGCGCAAGGGCGTTGCTAGTAACTGATAGGTCGCAGTTAAAAACGCGGTTGCTCCCCAGGTTGGCAAGGTTATCCAGAGTAAGATGCTCCCATAGCTTCTCAGCAAATCTCCTGACCAGAATCGCAGCTCTCCTCAAGCTGTCTGAAGAGACTGACCTTGACATCCTCAACCACTGCATGGAGGCCATGGTTGAGACATACCAGACCGAGCTCCTGCCGGTCGCTGCTGACCTCACTGCGCGCTTGGTATGTGATACGTCCTTCATACCGCTTCATGTAGCTGATTGAGTGGACGCTGTCAGTGCGAGACGTACGTTCGCCTCGCGCGGGAGAGTCAGTCGGCCGATGAGACCGACAGTCATGGCATCGACCTCGATTCCATCATGGAGAGCACGGACAATGAGGACAAGATCTTCGCCGCTATGGGTGTAGCGAAGACAATTGCGACTGTCGTCAACGCCGTGGACTCGTCCCCTGAGATCCTTGCACAGGTCCAGGAGATCATCATCCCCATCGTGAAGATGACCCTTGAGGCGAAGCTACTCGACCTGTTCGACAATATGTACGACCTCGTCGATTCGCTCACATACAAGCTCCGCAGCATCTCGCCGAACATGTGGCCCATCTTCGAGCTCACGTACAAGCTCTTCAAGTCGGATGCTGTCGACTTCCTGGATGGTGGGTTCATTTTAGGTTGTCGGTACATGCAGTGCTTGATGCTTGAGCAAATAGAGATGCTCCCTTCGCTCGACAACTTTGTCTCGTTTGGTGGCGACGTCTTTAAGCAGCGCCCCGACTACCGACAGATGGTCCTCGACATCTATCAGACCTCGATCACCAGCGACCACCTTGGCGAGAACGACGCCGTGAACGGCTGCAAGCTCGCTGAGTCCATGCTGCTCAACCTTCGCGGTAGCATCGATGATGCCCTTCAGCCTATCATCGCGACCGCGCTGCCCGTCATGGACAAGGCTGAGACGAATGCCCTCCGTCTCGCCAACCTCAACGTCCTCGTCAACGCCATCCTCTACAACCCCGCCGCGGCCCTCCATATCCTCGACCAGGCCGGACCCGGCGTCGCCCGCAAGTTTTTCGACAAATGGTTTGCCGCGATCAACGTTGAGGCGCGCCTTCCCCGTGTGCACGATAAGAAGCTCAGCATCGTTGCGCTATGCGCGCTGATGGAGTTGGACCCCGCCAGCATCCCCGAGTCCGTCAAGGAGGGCTGGCCGGGCATCGTCTCTGGTGCGCTCAAGCTGTTCCAGGAGTACCCTAAAGCCGTGCAAGGTTGGTCTTCCTTTGCGACTTTGATCAGAACTGTATGTTGACCCGGTTCTACAGCCCGCAAGGAGCTCGAGGAGGCATTCCATGCTGAGTCTGATGACGATGATGACGATGACGACTCCAAGCTTCTCAACCTGAACGAGGATGAGGGTACGTAAATTACCGGCATCACTAACAGATAATAGCTAAAAACCATCCATAGAGGATGTTTGGGACGAGGACTCGGCGTATGTCGAGATGCTCGCGAACGAGGGCCAACGCCTCCGGGAGAAGTCCGAGCGTCAAGCTGCGGGTGAAGACGTCTCCGATGACGAAGTTGAGGAGGACATCGAGGAGGAACTTGGCTATATCAGCCCGCTTGACACCGTCCATCCTTATGTCACCTTCAAGCAGGCTTTGACGGGTATGTCCACCTTCTATATGTCCAGCCTGCGACAAGCGTTGACGCTCTCCGATACTGCAGCCTTCCAGATGAAGAACGGCCCTGGATACCAGCTTGCGACGACGTCGCTCAGCCCCGACCTGCAAACGTTCCTCATGGAGGTCATGCGCTTGGCGGACGAGCCCGCCGTCGCCGCGCCCGCGGCTTGATCTATCCGTTCTTCGGTTCTCTAGACATGCCCGTCTCCTGCGACTGGCGCTGCCTTATGATCTTTACGCTCTCATTTTGTTCCTATTCTAACTCTCCTCTTACCTGTCGATCCTGCTGTCGCTCTCCACCCGTACTTAGTACCGCACTTTGTCCATAATCTCGCAAGCTAGGGTTAGCACGAAAGAAGTCCAAGAAGAACACGAGTACAATATGTCTGTTTCCTTGCATTGCTACGTATACACATACAATCCGTCTCGAGGGATGTTCCGGAAGGCTGGGGAGGGAAAGAGGAACACTTGAACCTGGTACAACACACAAACAGTCCACGCAATACCTCGGAAGCGATTCGGCCGATATATCTGGCCTTAGTTGAGGGGCTCGCGCGGGTACTTCCTCATCTGCTTCAGGTAGTCGTCCAGCGGTTCGAGCTCCCATTCCATCGGCCGGGTGATTGGGTCGAACGTCTCGCCATGCGCCTCGATCTCCTTGAGACGCGCTGCAGTCGCGGGCCTGGACTTGTTCACGCTGAACACCTTGATGCGATGACAGGAGGACGTGACGTGCAGGTCCCAGCTGTGCACCGTAATATGTCAGCAAACTTTGCGAAGAAAAGGTTAGACGAACGCACTTCCAGGCGGAACGGACGAAGGTCGGCTCGGTGTTGTTGGACGAGTCCCAGGAGCGCACGCAGAACTCGAGCCAGCCCTCGGCGTCAACGGGAAGCTCGATCGTCCAGAGCCGCCAGGCATGGTAGTGTTTTGGGGTCAAATTCTCTGGGTCAACAGAGTACCACACATGTCCTCTGCGAAAGTATATTCGTGAGCACAGAGATAGATGGGATGGGTGGAACAACTGGATACACACCCGTCGTTCGAGACCTCGACGCGCTCGACCCAATTACCGCCGCCGCTGTACGACCAACCTTGCAGCTTGATCTTGCCCTCATGAATGACAGTCTGCTTGTCGAGCGGGAAGATGATGGCACTAGAGACGGGCATGTTCTGGATTGAGAACCCGTTCGAGTACTTGACATTGTGCTTGCCGATCTACGCGCCAGAGGGTGAGCTTAGACAGACGAAGGAGAGCGGTACTCACCTGCTGGGTGTAGTAGAGGTACTCCTGCGCCTGGACGGGACCCAAACTGGGCTCCGCGAGGGCGTTAATCCTGTATAACCACTTCGTGCTGCGCGCACCGATGTAGCCGGTTACAACAGCGCGCAGGGGGAAGCCGTGGATCTTGGGCAGGGGCTTTCCATTCATCTCCCACGCGAGGAGGACCTCTTCGTTTGCGCGGACTTTGCGCCATGGGACGGAGACGGCGTAGTTGAACACGTTACCCTTCCTGCGGAGCAAGGTGCACTCATTGTCAGCCCCACAGGTTATTCAGAGCTCGCAAGCAGCATACTCACTTGAAGTAGGTATCTGCACCGATGAGCTCGAGGTGCTGCGCCTCGGGGAGGACGCCGCCACAGGCGATCTTCAGGACCTTCTTGAGAGGAACGCCTCGGTACACAGCTGTACCACTGTATCTCATGCTAGTTAGAACTCGTTTCTATTCATAGGAAGTACCATGACGGACATTGCTCCTTCTCCCCATGGCTGACATTTGCCATCAGTATGACCGTCACAGGCGGTAGCCAGCAGCCACTTACCGCGTTGATCAACTCGTCGCCATCTCCGGGATATTCCTGGATTTGTTCGATACGTCGAGTCCCACTGCACTGCAGCGTAACCGTCACTTCGGCTTGGCTGGGCGAATGCATTCAGTGAATGAAGACCGATGTGCATAGGTTTCGCGGGTGCTCACGGGAACTTGGACTCATCCTTGAGATCTTTCATGGTCAACTTCACTGACTTGTTCACAAGCCCGCCAATCTCGAGCTCGAACGCGTCCTCGTCGATATCAGGGACGCCGCCATGATTCCGCACGCTGTGTAGCGCGTATCATCATTCGTCGCTCAGTAATAGCCGACACACAATACGCGGCAATTCAACAAACGCACAAGTGGAACATGTTGTCTGTAATCTTGCCCTTGACGAGTTCCGGCCGGGGCGTCTCACCGTTGTAAGGGAAGTCGAGGAGGTGGATCATGCCGGGCTTCTCCTTGAGGACGGTCTCCCAGCTGAAGTCGACGATGCTCTTGAGCCCGAGGGCCTCGTGATACTCCTTCCATCGGTGGCCAACCAGGATGGGGTTCGTCTTCGGCAGGGGGACGAACTGGAACTCTATCATTAGAGTATCAGCAAACATTCAATAAGACGATTGGCGCAGAGGAGGACGCACCGGGGATAGGAGTGAACTTCTTGGTCGCGAGGAGCTCCTTGGCGATGCGCTTGCGCTCGGGTTCAGTCTCCCACTCGACGTACCTATCGCTGACGTCAACTAATGCCAGCCTATGGGGTACACAAGGAGCACTCACCCGCGCCAGCGCAGCTTCGACTCGGGGAACAGCTTGCTCAGCGGGACGCCGTCCCAGGTCGATTCGCCCGCGGGCGCAACGGTCGTGGCAGCCATGTCTAGACGTGAGTGATGAGTTGATGGGGCCGAGGTTCAGATGCTCAGGACGCCCCCAAAAACTCAGAGTATCTTTTATGCGCCCTCTATCTGACTGGGTGCGGGATGGATAGGGAAGCATGGCGGGTCTTCCTCGCCTACCCTGAAGTCAGCAATGAACGTATGCTTCGCACTGGGACCGAAACTTACCGTTGCTCATACTTGGGAAAGGGAAAAGAACCATGTTACGTCACATGTTCGTCCCCGGATGAGGCCGCCGTAGTTACGTCGGATCCAGGGCTCGGGAGCAGCTTAAAGCAAGACCAGCACTGGCAGCACCTGAGCGTTACGACAGGTTCTCTCCGGGAAGTTCGGGTCGAGTCGTCATGTCGGGTGGACGGTCGTGGCAAAGCGAGTGTGAAATACTCGAGACAGCCGTACACGATGTGGACCGGAATACGGCTGAGGTCAACGTGGGACGTAGGGTGGGATAGAGGAGAAGTCACGAGGAGTGGTGCACGATTATGGCACTCCGACTTACATCTGTTAGAATGCACCCGAGTGCAGGGAGTGAGCGGGTACCTACATAGACCTAGAATACAGCAATAAAATATTGTCCAAAGAGCAATCAATAGAAATACAAGCGGTGCACACGAAGAAATAGCGCGAGATCATAGAGCCCCAGCAGCATCGTCCGAGAGAATGCCTCTCGCCCACGCGGAGTCGCCGATGACGCGCTCTGCGAAAAAGTCGCCCAGCTGTGTGCGTAGCCTTTCTACGACCGCACTGTCAGCCCCAGAATTTGGATCAAGTGGTACAGGCCGCTGCGATGGAGGGTGCAGCATCCTCAAGCCCTCCTGCATGACGCGCATAAGTGAGTACATACAATTGGCGGGCATGCCGGAGGAGAATATGCTTACCATGACGAGGTCTACGAGCGTGCTCTGCTCTCCGGGCATGCACTTCTCCCCGACGATCTTCGCGCCCTGACGGTCGACCAGGCCTAACCGAACTGCCTCCTTGCCAATCGCCATGAGCCCTCGGATTGCACCCTCGTTCGTCTGGCGTGGCTTCTTGTTCTCAATGAGTCCGACGATGAGCATCTTGACGATCTTAGTTGGCAATCCGGGGTAGGTCATAGAGTAATGTGTCAAGAGGTGCGAGAGGATCTGCGCAGCTGTCACACGCAGGTGATTCGCGTGCGAAGGAGGAAGGGCGGAGTGTAGGAGGATGGAGAATACTGCTGGTAGAAGTTGGTGCAACTACATGATTGCGGTCAACACCCACTTATATGGCGTAGCTAGGAGACGTACGAATGGCTCGACGCCGAGCGTCTGGTTATCCAGCAGCGCACTGATGACGTCGAGGAACACTTCCAACATCTTGCCGTCGTTGTCAGTTTGCGACCCTGTCCGGAGCGTGCTGACGACACCCTCGCTGACCCATTGTGCGAGGTACGGCAGCAACGGTGACAAGCCAGCGTCGTGTCGCAGACTCGCAAGCGCGGCGGTGCGTTTTGAGTAATCGGACGTTTGTGGATTTAGTGAAGACGTGAGACGGGCATAGTAGAGGTTGAGTTCGCGAGAGAGGGTCTGCTTGACGAGGAGGGGTTGTTGTTGTGTCTGCTTCCCGCCTTGTGTCGACGGTAAGGCGGAGGAACGGTCGCTACGACAAGGAACTCACCTGGAAGCACAGTCGCAGCCGCCTGCTTGCCCTCCGTGTCTTCCTTTGGCACTGCTGGTGGATTCTCGGGTATTAGTGGCTGCACGCCCTCTACCGCGAGCCAGTGGGCCGTCCAGCTGACGCCTTTGGGCATAGTGATCTTCTCTTCTCGCAGGATACGGTCGAACTCAATCTCCTCATCTTCCACAAAGTACACGGAGCCTGCGGACTGCATCTGGGGGAACGGGAGGGCGCGTCGGAAGGTTGGGGGATTGTGCGGGAAGTGGCCATACAGAGGCTCGATGTTGAGGACGCGGAGGGCTTGGTCGATGTCGGACGTTGTCAGCGTAGTGCGCTTTGCGTGGCGCATAAATCGCGCTGCTTCCTTTGGAGCGACAGAGTGAGGAGATGAGGGTTTGAAGGATGCTAGGTGATACACACCTCGACTACTTGCTGTATTCGATACTCGACATCACTCGCGAGTGCGGAAGCTACAGCATCCGGTAGATTTGGTATGTTCAAAGATTCTGCAACATCCTGTGCTCCAGTTGAACGCACGATTCTGCGGCCTTCCGCGACGACTTACTCGAACGCAGTCGAGCTTGTAAATCCCGGGTATCTTGGTAGGGGCGGGTTTTGTTTTTGGTGCTGGCTTGCTCATGATTTACCGGTACCACAGAGTCAGCAAGTAGTGTATCAATTCCAAATGTTGTGCAAAGTTAATCGAGGTCGGCGTGGAAGGAGTGAGCGGATGAGACAAGGACAAGTGAGGACAAGTGCCACAAGCGCGACAGAACAGACGCTCAGCGCGCGAAGCGCCTATACAACTTCAAGGTCATGCAGATGCTGACCCAGTTTTCGCAACTTGCACGTCCTGGTTTATGTCGGACAACAGCCAGTCTTCATCGTGGTATTGTACACAGTAAACAGGCGTGACCTGACAGGATATTTGGAATGCTGAGCGATGCAGTGAGAGGAAAGAGCAAACGCGAGCGCTGTGGTTGGCGGCGGCGCGCGTCTTGGTGCTCATCGCGTGGCACGACGACGAACTCTCTTTACCTGACTCGCTCGTGAACGATGCTGCTCAACGCCTTAAAGTCGACTTCTCGATCTGCCTCTGCGGCCCCGGTAAACACACCGCGCGCATACACAGAGCCCGCCACCTGACGATTGACCATGGTCTCCACACTCCCGTACGCTGCTGAAAAGCAGATCGCGATCGCTGCCGTGCGCAGGGCGTGCGTCCTCACCGCCTCGGTGTTCAACAAGCTCATCAAGCAGGAGACGTTGACGAAGGATGACAAGAGCCCAGTCACAGGTGAGTATGCACTAGTTGCCGGCGACAAGAGATTGAAGTCGTTTTGCAGTGGGCGACTTCTCGGCACAGGCGGTGGTCAACACGATCCTTAATCGCACATTCCCTGATGACCCCATCGTCGGCGAAGAGGATGCTGCCGACTTGCGCGTAGAGTCTGGTACTGCTCTCAGGGAACGGATCATCCAGCTCGCAAGCGAAACTTTGACCGCTGAGCTTGTGCCCGGAGAGAAGGAGGAATGGGGATTGGGACCCAAGAACGGGCGGACAACGGAGCAGTTGCTTGACGCGATTGACCGTGGTAACTACCAAGGAGGCAAGACAGGACGTGAGTAGCCTTATGCCTTCGCCTGTAGACGCAATCGGGATAGTGATAACTGACTATGCACACAGGGATGTGGACGCTCGACCCCATCGACGGCACGAAGGGCTTCCTCCGCGGCGAACAATACGCCGTCTGCCTCGCTCTCATCGTCGACTCCCGCGTCGAGCTCGGTGTTATAGGTTGCCCGAACCTCCCCGTCTCCGCATCAGAGCCCTCAGGCCCACGCGGCTGCATTTTCGTCGCGGTGCGCGGCCAGGGCGCGTACCAGCTCCCCCTCGACGACCCGCTCTCCTCCACGGGCACGAAGATCGCCATCCCGACCTTCACTCCAGAGACGCTCAACTTCCTCGAGAGTGTGGAGAAGGCACACGCGAAGCTGAGCTTCAACGACCGTGTGGGCCAGATCCTTGGGGTGACCCGGGCGCCGACGCGCATGGACAGCCAAGCGAAGTACTGCTCGCTTGCGCGTGGGGATGGGGGGGTCTACCTCCGGATGCCCGTCGGGAGTGGATACAAGGAGAAGATCTGGGTACGTATTCTTTCGATCGAGTGGTCTTGACGGTGCTGACGAGTTGATGAAAGGACCATGCGCCTGGCTCAGTGCTTGTCGAGGAGGCGGGCGGCATCATTACCGACGGTCGTGGCCAGCCGCTTGACTTTGGGCTCGGCCGCACGCTCGGCGAGAACTATGGTGTAGTCGCTGCAGGCAAGGACGTTCACCCGAAGGTGATTGCAGCCGTGCAGCAGGCGAAGGCTGAGGAGGAGGCGCAGAGCCAGTTGTAATCGTGTATTAGTCAGTAGTGTAAGTTCGTTAGCCGTGTTATCCTTATTATCTATAGAGATGCCTATACTGGGTCATAACATACGCTTGTACGATGAGAGTTTTGACTAGTAGACTGGTTGAAACTCGGGTGGCAACGTGAAGTCCCGAGGGAGGCCGGGCCGGTGACCTCATCCGCCGATTGCTGACGCTTATGCTCTCAGCGCCCCTCAGTCCCAGTCAGACTTTTCTTCTGTTCAACAAGTACTAGTAGTACTGCCAGTACCTGTCAGTCTTGCTGCTGAGGTTCCATCCGCTTCTGGCCATCCTTGCTAAACGTTTCATGCTAATAAAGTGCAAGCGTAAGCTTGCACTTTATTAGTTTATTAGTTGGAACAGGTGAGTACTCGCGATAACAGCACCTGGAGGCGAGCGTCCCTCTGACTGCGTCTAAGCACAGTTTGGGCTTACCGGAAGCGACTGCAGCTCATAGGCACAACTACGCGCAGATCCATATGGCGGGCCTCGAATATCTTCCCTCTGAGGTCGTTGAAGAGATCCTCCTCCTCCTCGACCCCAGGGACGTCGCACAGTTCGCACAGACCTGCTCGGATTACCACGCCCTTGTCTACGACCAGGAGGACCAGCACCTATGGCGGGAACTCTATCTGCAGCAGCCCTTCGATGACCCGCGACGAACTGTGACATCCTTGGGTCGCCCTGTCTCAGCGATCGATTGGAAGACCGAGCTGCAGCGCATCATGCGCGTGCAGACCGTCCTCACGAGGGGTCCGATGGAATTCAGTCCTGAAGAACGCTGTAACGTTCTGCGTACGCTCATCCGTCTGGTGAACAATGTTATCCCTGCTACACATGTCGACTCCATAGATCCTTCCCCGAACCACGCCTGGGTAACCGTCATGGTCCGCGCATCCCCGATCCTCGAGGTCGACTATTCCAGCACGGACATCTCCTCGGAAGAGAAACAGCTTCGCGCGCGATTGCACACATATTATGGGATCACCTTAGACGACCGTCGTCTTGCCCAGCGCAATGCCAGCCGCGTCTTCGTATACGCGATGCGCAACTACAAGTGGGACAACGAGTTTGGGCCGTTCATGATGGACGGGAGCGGGCGAGTAAACTGGGTGCACGTCCGCGCGATCCATCATGTCATGTCGATGCACATCGTGCCGGAGCTGGACCCGGAGCAGGAGGATCCTGAGGCGTTCACGTTGTTCCCGATGAGCATGCCGTGGACGCTCAGTATCATCCCGAATGGGGTCAACCTCGACGAGGTGCGGGACTGGGCGGGGGTTACTGGGAGATGGCAGTGTTCGTTTTGTTTTTGCGATCACCGGGAGCTGCTGAGTGAGTGTTCGTATGCTTGCCCAGACACACATAGCTGACAGACAAGTCTATCTGCCCTAGTATTCAACAACTTCAACGTGAGTCCACTACCCCCATCTCAAGTTGTGCACAACGCACACTAATACGTCGTCATCGACGTGATCGGTACACTAGAACAACGACGAGGAGCCTTTACACACCGCCATCTTCGATGACCCAGAGTTCGTCGAGGTTTTCCGCTCCATCTCTGTTGACCTACGCGTGCTCAGCACGGAAGAGGATTCAGACCACCCCGGACGACCCCGCATCAACTTTGGCGGCTCCATAGACGGCACCGCGAATACTGCGACCATTGTAGGATACGTCAAAGTCACGCCTGACGACGAGATCCGTTGGCACTTCACATCCGGTGAAAACGGCAGCTCCATATGGAGGTTGGCGCACAAGCACTCATTTTCTGGTTGTTTGCTGACAGTTATGGGTATCAGTTCAGAAGGCGTGCAAGTCGGGAATGTACGCTCTAAGTTTGGGGTGCTTGGGTCGTGGACCACAGTGCTACACGACCGGCACGATCCAGTCGGTACGTGACTCCTTCAGAAATTAGTCTGGGCCTAAATGACGAACATCTGGGAACAGGACCATTCTGGCTATGGAAGACAAACGATGCCGAAGAACAGGTCGCACAGGGAACCAATACGAACGGAACGGCTACTGCAACATGAACTGAAGTCGCTTGATTATTGGGAATTTAGAGGCTGGTGAACCGTGACGATGATCATGTACGGCGGTGTATCAATTAGCTCGATAGTTACCTGTAGCGATTCCATGGTCTGCAATATTGTCCTCATGTATTCCCGTAGGCAGACGATTGGACGGTACAGAGGCCCGGGGGCCTGGGGACGGACGTAGCACGGCAATACTAAGCCCAGTCGGCGACTGCCGAGGCGCTTCTACGACGGGTCTCGCCTACCTCAGCTTCTCCGCGTTGTACTGACCTCAGCGCAGCAGCGACGAGTGTCGAGCGCAACCATCTCACCCTCTCTCTTTCCTGCAACCATGACCGACCCTCCGCCAAAGAAAGTCGGATCGCTGCGCGACCGCATCGCCGCCTTCGAGAACAAGGGCTCCGCCCCCGCCCCCGCTCCGGCACCCGTCCCGCGTCCCAAGCCGGGGCACATCGTCTGGCAGCCCAAGGCAGCATCGCCGCCCACGTCTCCGCGACGCGACTCTGCCAGTGCGGACGATGCAGCTGAGGCGAAGCACGCGGGCATGTCAGCGGCGGACGCGAAGGAGAGCATCGGTAAGCTTTCGCTGAAGGAGCGCATGGCCGCGCTGCAGGGCTCTACTGCGTTTGGCGGGCCTGCCGGAGGCGGAGGGCCGCCTCCTCCCAGGCCTACGACAGAGAAGCCGAAGTGGAAGCCACCCCCGGTCGTGCAGAGGGTGGAGCCCATTGGAGGGGATGACGAGGAGAAGCCCGCTGCTGCTGCGGCGCCGACGGGAGACGAAGCAATCAAGACTGGGACGGCGGATGAGGCCAGATCGCCCCCGGCTACGGAAGATGGAAAGGAACCAGAGGCTGAGGGCGAGCAGAAGGAGGAGGGAGAACCAGATCCGGAGGAGGAAGAGAGGCAACGGAGGGCTGCGCTTGCGGCAAGGATGGCACGGCTGGGAGGTGCGAGAGTTGGGATGGGACCTCCGATCTTTGGCAAGAAGCCCGACATTCCGCCCAAGAAGATTCAGAAAGCGGAGGAGAAACCCAAGGAGGAGGAGACGGCTCCGGCAGCGTCGCACGACGACGAGAAGCCGGCAGTTTCCCCGAGCGTGCAAGAGGCAGCAGCTGTTGAGCTTCCGCCATCCGCTACTGCTGAGGACAACACGACTTCTGCGTCGACAGGTGTGTATATGCGTGTTCTTATGACGTGTGCCAGTGGATGCTAATGATGCCCGATAGACTATTTCCCTCCCGCGAGGAAGGGATCCGACACGTCTTCTCTCCTTTCCCCCGAGTCCGTGGCTTCTCCGCCCCAGGTCCGTTCTCCCGTAATGCCTGTTCCGCAAGCTCCGAAGCGCGCTGCCCCGCCGCGTAAGCGACCCGCCAAGTCGCCTTCTCCTGCACCTGCGCCTGTCATCGAGCAAGAGCTTCACGAGAGCCCCTCCCCACCCCCTCCTACGGATGATGTGACCGCTGCGCACAAGCTGGACGAGCCCGATGCATCCAAGGATACGCAGGAGCCTGAGCCCGTTGCTCCTCACGGTGATCTTGAGCCTGAGGTTACCGAGAGCCAACTCGTGGAGGCTGTCGAAGCTGCTGTGGATTCTGCATCTACTAAAGAGGAAGCTGCTGAAGAGACAGTATTCGCACCCAAGCCTGCTGAACCTAAGGCTTCTGAAGAGTCGCACGCGGAAGAAGTTGCGGAGCCCATTGCTGATGTCGAACATATCACGGAAGAACCTGCTCTTGCCCATCATGACACGGAGGAGGAGCCTACTGTCACAGCTCCTGCTGAGGAGGCACACCCTGAGGAACATGTCGAGAAGCACGTCAAGGAGTCTGAGGCCGAAGCCGAACTTGAACCTCCCGTTGAAGAGCCCGAGGAGGATGAGGCTGCTCGTCGTAAGAGGATCGCCGAGCGACTTGCGAAGTCGGGCGGTTTCAATCCGTTCGCAGGAGGACTCCCGCCACCCGTGATGCGCAGGGACAGTGCAGACTCTGCGCGTTCCCCTCCTCCACCGATGCGCCGCGATAGCCAGCACGAAGCCGCTAGGTCTCCCTCGCTCCCGGCTACATCCCCCAAGCCCCACCTGCCGGAGCGTAAGGCAAGCGTCGGTTCGGTGCACTCTGTGTTGGAGCTTCCTTCAAGGAAGCAGTCTTTGGATGATGGTAATTAATCTCTCGCCGCTCTACGTTCATGGGCGTGCTGTGTGGCAATATGAGTAAACATTGATCCATTGGTTTCCAGGCGGCGTCTCTAGAGAGCCGCACGCGTCCGAACAAAGTACTGCACCCGCGCGCGAGGTGCACGCTGAGCCGATTGAAGAGGCTTACGAAGACGAAGACGAAGCAACGGACACACGTGCTTCCCATGAGGTGGACGATCGCCCAGATAGCCTCGCAAATGAAGAGGAAGAGGGAAAGTATGACGACCGCGCGGATCATGAGATTACTCGTGGGATTCAGCAGGAGGAGCCCGAGACTTATGAGGAGGACATGGACAAGCCTGTTGAGGAATATGTGCCCCCTCCGCCTGCATCGAGACCGCTCCCGACGGCTCCTGTCGCTCATCAGGACTTGGAGGACGATGCTTTGTCGCCTCCCCCTCCTCCAAGAAGGAACTTCCCGCCCCCTCCTCCACGGGCAGCTGTTCCACCTCCACCTCCACCTCCCGCGGAAGAAGAGCAAGAGGATAGAGCATCATCTCCGGAGCCATATGACGAAGATCAAGCATATACCAGACACGCACGCGAAGTTGGGCCTGAGCACGAGGACGAGGAGAGGCACGTCTCACACGACGACGAGGACGAACAATTAGCCCACTTTAGCGGCGAGTACGAACCATACGCGGACGATGCTGCTGCTGAACATGAGGATCAGCCTCATGATGAATATGTTCCTCCGCCTCCACCTCCCCGTCGCGTCTCAGTTCCCCCTCCTCCACCAGCACCCGTCGACGAAGTAGAAGAGGAGGAACCCGTTGCACCCCCACCCCCTCCACCTCGTCGATCGTCGGTCGTGCCGCCTCCGCCGCCTACGCATGCGCCCCTTCCTGTCGATGAGTACGATGAGGACCCGGAGGATGCCGAGCCGGGAGACAACGTATTTACCGAGGAGCCAGCTCCTGCCCCTCACCCTCGTCAGACTCGGCCAATGCCGCAGATCTCGACATCGCCACAAACATCGGCAGCAAAGGCAATCTCTCCGCGAGATGATTTGGACGAACACGAGCTCTTAAACGACAGTGACGGTGGTAAGTTCTTTTGTTTCCGGCGCTAGTTGTGAAATCGACGAGGGTCTGTTAACGCGTTTGATGGCTCTCAAGATCCGATCGACCCTGGTTTCTACAGTCCTCTTAAGTCTCCTGGTCCCGGGTCTCCACCTGCATCGTTCCCTACGGTTTCTCCTCGTATTCCTCTTCCTCCTGCACAGGGGATTTCGCCGCTGCCTCCGCTGCAGAGAGTTGTCTCTCCCCCTCTTCCTCCTCCGCACAGGGTCGTTTCCCCGTCGCCGCCTCCTCCGCAGAGAGTAGTGTCGCCGCCACCTCAGCGCGTCGTCTCTCCTCCTGCTGACCTTGAGGAAGATGCGCCGCCCCCGGTCTCCGCTCCACGTCCCCCTGTTGCTCTCCCTGCTGCTGAGCAGCAACAGGAGGGTCAAGAAGAGCAGGAAGACGCAGAGCAGGCTCGTCGCCGCACCATCGCAGAGCGTATGGCCAAACTGGGAGGCATCCGCTTTGGTGCCCCGCCACCGATCCCCGCAGTTCGTCGGCCCCCTCCTCCGGAGCCTGAGGCTGAGGCCAATCAGGAAGAAGGACACGAGAAGCCTGCAGATCCTGAAGTAGCTCCTCAGGAAGAGGAAGAGGACGAGTTCGCTCGCAAGCAACGTATTGCGGCCCGTATCGCTGGCATGGGTGGTATGCGCTTCGGTATGCTCCCAGGAGCAGTCCCGCCGAAGCCCGCACCCCGCGTTCACCGCGATGAAGAGGCTGAGGAGGCGAAGTCTCCTGTCCCTCCCAAGCGGTCCGCTCCGGTGCCCCCGCCTCCGCCCCCGCCACCAGCTGAGGAACACGAGGAAGAGTCGGACTACCAGCACGTGTCGGACAGCGACCACGTAGGCCACGAGGAGAGCGAGCTGGAAGAAGTGACTTACACCGATGCCGAAGAAGAAGAGGCACCTCCCGTCCCCGATCGCAGTGGTCGACGCGTGTCTACTGGACCCCCTCCTGTACCCCACACTCGGCCGCTTTCTCCTCCCGTCGCGTCTCCTCCACCCGTGCCGAGAACCCGCCCACCTGCACCACCGGCGTTCACTTACCCTCCGCCGCCTCATGCTCCGCCACCTTTCGCGATGCAAGAAACTCAAGGTGACTTCGTCATGGTCGACCAGGCTGAGAATGTCGATGAGCCACCCCCGCCTCCGCCGCCTCGTGCAGCGCGTCCTCCTCCACGTGCGCCTCCACGTGCGCCTCCCGCTGAGCCTGAGACGACGGAGTCTCAGCAGGAGACTCCACCTATCCCGAACATCGACTTTGGTGGTGAGACTGACCTGTCCTTGTCGGCTCAGTGGTCGGAAGATTCGACCCAATATCCGCCTGCTCCTCCTGGAAGGTCACCTGTTGCTCCGGCGCTGCCGGAGCAACCTCCAGCGCCCCCTCCGCATAGCGCTCCTCCTCCGTCTGAGCGGCACTTCACCCCCGATGAGCTTCAAGCGCACTGGGGTCGAGTCGGTGTTCAGGTCCACGAGATTTCTGCGTCGTACTACGAGAAGTCGAAGAAGCATGTCATCGGCGATGGCTCGTACATCGGCTTTGTCCATGCGGTACTCAGTCAGGTGCCGAACGCGGCTCAACCGACCGAATCTCTCGAGTCCTTCGGGTACCTCGTGTACAGCCAGTCCGCCGCAGCGGTGCAGCGGCGTGTCAGTGATATCATGCCTGGAGACGTCATCGTCGTGAACGATGCGAAGTTCAAAGGACACAAGGGCCTGCAGAGCTACAATCAGACTGTCGGCGTGGGCGCTCCTCTTGTCGGCATCATCAGCGACTTCGAGCCAAAGAAGTCAAAGGTCAAGGTCTATCAAGCGAACCAGCACGTCGGGCAACAGGTACGCACCTCCGATCGTTCATCTCACTCTGCCGACTTACCATATCCTGCTCAGAGTGTGGAATCAGCAAGTTATCGATTGGAGGACCTGAAAAGTGGGTCTGTAAAGGTGATTATACGTCATGATTTGATTGCTTTGTTGGTCTAACAGATTCCTCCCGCAGATATACAGAGTTCTGGAAGCATAACTGGACATTAGCTAGCGGAGGAGGATATGGAAGCCATTACTATCAGAGTATCGTTCATTTTGTTTACGCGTCTGCCAGTTGATCGCCCAATGTACCATAGGCAACCGGAGGAAAACAATTCATAGATATTGACGCACATCTCTGTCTTGATCGCCACGTGTATCTGTAATTCACAGTAAGTGGTCCCCGATGCTGCTTGGTCAAAGGCTACACTAACAAAGCCATATCGATTTCAACAATCAGACAAAGGAACTGCGCAGGCTAGTAACTAGTAGCTTCGAAATGCTTCATCTTGCCACGAGGTTGCCACGCCATGGGAAAATCCTCCACGTGAGGGCTCTAGCGGTCAAAGGCGGCCAAAGGGCGCATGAAGTTAGATTCGTTCTTTCAGCGGGGGTGCTCCCTGTCCCGAAGATCCACATCATGCGCCGGTCGGTGCCGCCCCAAGCACCTCTTTGTCGTCTACAGTCTGACCTCGTACTCGGCGTGCTATCCAGCTCGGTGGGCCCATGTCGAGCAGAGCCCCGCTGTCGAGACAAAGAGAACGCGTATACATAAAATTCGTAGGCGGAACTGTCCTTCCCTCCCGTCGTCTCTCTCGCTCGATCCGCTCTCGCACCATGTCCGCGCAGTACTACTCCTCCATCCTCAACAGCGCCCTTCTGTCACACCAGCATGACCCACAGTACTTTGATGGGTACTTCGAACCCTCTGGCAATACGTACGCCGAGTTCATCAATTGGGATAAGTGCGAGTAAGTTTGAGCATAGCTCGTTGAGTGGCTAGGCTCTAACCCTGCCACTCAGTGGCGCACAGGACCCAGCGCGGTCATGGCCAACGACCGAAGAAGTCGATGATCCCTTCGGTAGTCTGCTCGATGACTTGGAGGCTTCTCATCCCTCGCCGCCTGCCGCTCTGGAGGTGCAGACGAGTTGTCTACCCATCACTACTGTCTGCCCTACCCTGATAACCCCACACATTCCTGTACAACCGATCGACTTCTATGCGACCTTGGACCTTCCTCGTGTAGGCACTGGCTTCGATGAACAGCACGCGACCTGTGAGGTTGGTATCCCCGAAGACGTTGCACGCCCTTGCTCACCCGGATGTTCGGATGCGATAACCTCCACCGCTACGACCTCGTCGTGGTTTTCCTCCGATGGACACATCTCTTCCTCCTCCCTGTCGCCTTCCCTGCCCTCCGACGCTGTTCTGCCTTCCGCCGCGCCTGTGGCTCCCATCACTTCATCCTCTTCCAGAGTTGCCCGGAAGAAGGAGCGTCCCCAACGCCGCCCTCGTTCAAAGGGCTCTACACCCAATAGAAAGCCGGCTGGTCTCCGTCCCACGTCCCGGAAAGCGCGCAACATCCAGCTGGAGGGGACGCCGGAAGACATCAGCAGCTTGATGGTCGAGCAGACCAAGCACTGTCGCGTCTGCAACAAACACGGCGTCGTCCGACGTCTCCCAGATCTAAAGCGACACGTCCTGACCCATTTCGGGTTTCGACATGCATGTATTGGCGTTCCTTCTGGCTCCCAAGCACCCGTCGAGGGTGCCCTGGTCATCCGGGGCGCCGTGATGGAGGGCGGTTGCGGCACAACGTTCAGTCGCGATGATGCCTACAAACGACACTTGAACAACCCCAATAACCCGTGCACGGGCCCGAAGGACACTGGAGATAACTTCTTGACCCCAGACGAGGTGGCTCGAGTGAAGAGCAAACGCATATTGTTATGATTGAACGTTCACGGGCATTCCCTTGCTTATATTGCTCTGCAGTACTTACTACTTATTCGCACTGCCTAGGTGACACCATAGTCCGCACAATGTAGCTCTATGTACGACGGATTGACACGGACCTAATCGACTCGTAATGCTCGCAGCTCAGTATACCCCTTCGATCATTGGACTTTATGCTCCTCCTAGTCTTTCAGCTACAGTACTTACATATGATTCTTCAGTCAGTGGTAGTTAATTGTGCCTTTTCATGTAACATTACCGTACATTGAATGGTAGACCGAACACGGCACCCTGAAGGCCAACTTCCTGAAAGCCCGAGCCGCGGCTTTGATTCCACATCTCATCCTGATACATGCTGCAATACGCTCAGAGGTCATTTCACTTCTATGGGCCCTGGGCCCCGGGAATACTGCGTTTGTGTAGTCTTTGCAACACGCGGCCCGGGGTCGTGTGCCGAAAGAAAGCGCGGCGCGCGCGCATCATCTCGTCAGATACCTATGGCACCTCTTCATCCAGCCCCGAGGGTGCGGGCGCATTCACTAGAGGAGGCCGACTGTCGTTCTTGCCGTCTCCCTCCAATCCTTGTCGCACTTGCTGCTACCTTCCAGATGCATCCGTCGTGCTGAGACTCTACAACGGCGAGGTTCCGAACGCTATAGCAGTGGTCCAAAGCAGCTGTCAGCTACACGGACCACTCGCAGAACACAACAAGATGTCCGCGCGGCTGCAACGGAGACACCGCGAGACCCCGCTCGGCCTTCTGGTATCCACTTCAGAACCATCAAATGCAACCGCCCTGTCAGGAACGCACCCGTTGCGAACCCCCAATCCGTACGTAACCTCGAGGTCGTGCACGCGTATATGAACTTGAACATCATTGCTGACGATGCTGCCTAGGTCGTCTCTACGGTGATCAAGCCCGGGAGGTACTGCCGCACCCAGCTTCGCAATTGCAAGAACTAACAGTCGGCCGTTGTGCACTCCCAGCATCAGCCGCCCGGGTGGGATTCCCCATGCTGTTGTGCCAGCGTCGCCCATCCACAGCTCGGGGATTTGAAGTACGGCAAACAGGATGCGATGCCGGGCAGGTGCAACTGGGAGACGAATTGAGATGGACCTGCATTTGGGCGCCGACGGGAATCCGCGACGGCGCCATGATACCAGGAGATTTGCCGGACTCACAGGTGAGTGGTGGCTCTGGTGAGCGAGACTGTCGCCTCGTTGAACCCTTGTGACCAGTCGAAACGATTGAACTGTCCTAGCATGCAAGACTTAAGTAGCTCCTGGAGGCTGCCGGGTGAGTGGATGAAATGAGCGCCGAGTCGTACATAATTCTCTTGGCATGGACTGTTGCACGCAGCACAGGACGATCCTCTCTTGCAACCCGCCCAAAGCGAACATTCAAGCGTCCTCTGGGCAACCATACAACCAAACCAGTACCCCACTGGGGACAGCATCTGCTCACATACCTACAATCAGTTACTTTGATCAGGATCGGGCAGAAACCCCCCGATCGGCTTCAGCCCTCCAGCCTCTCCAGGCTCGTGCCGTACAATTTGTTGACTTGAAACGCCTACCTAAATCCAGTGCATTTGTTCGGATGACCAAGTCCGTATGATGACACCGTCACCATCCAATGGCTGCGTTTTGCGGGCCTGAAGCCATCGCAGCCTGGGCGCATCGCCATACCCCCATCAAGCGCATCACCTCCTGGGCGCGGCATTGCACATGGGGCCCACGTACGAGGTTATAAAGACCCCCCTGGGCTCATCCTTGGTTCCTCGTTCGGTTCTTCACCGTCGCTCTTTCTTTCCTCTCTTGCGATCCGCGATCGCCTGCAGACCCTCCATCGACTTCTCTTTTGTGACCTAGCGTCCGCTACACTCTCCTTCACGCGTAGATCGCCTATTTACGACCAGATATGAAGTACTCCGTCTTCGTCGCTCTTTCTCTGGCTCTCGCGGCCTCTGCCCGACCCAGCTTCATCTCGAGCAAGCGCGCGGATTTCACCCTCAAGAACGGCCAGGATGCCATCGCATTGAAGTGAGTCTCCTCCCGTGCTTAGAATGATCAGTACTGATGTTTGATCAATTTACAGCGACAAGTTCAAGACGTTGACGCCTGACTCGTCTTGCAATGCTGGCGATATCGCTTGCGTTGATGACAAGTTCGCACAGTGTGTGGGCGGCAAGTTCGTCCTCCAGGCCTGCGGTGGTGGAACTATGTACGTGACGATGCGCTGGCTGCCTGGATCCCTCGGCTGATCCATTGCATTTCCTAGTTGCGCTGCGCTCCCGTTGGTCAACTCGGCGGGTACTAGTGTAACATGTACCACCGCCGCAGACCGTGATGCCCGTATCGCGGCGACTGGTGCGACGGCTGCCAGCGGCTCAGGCAACAAGGACACCGGCAGCAAGGGCGGAGACAACGCAGCCAACGGCAACGCCGCCGCTTCTTCGACCGCCGCTGCTCCTGCGGCATCTAACACCGCTGCTGCCGCTGGTGGTGACCCGCAGACGTCTACGACCCTTGACCCCAAGTCTATCCAGGCCAACTTCGCTCAGGACGGCTCCGCGAAGTGAGTACACTGGCACCTCTTCTTGCCATCCGCCTAGCTTGTGCTGACCGTCGTGCAGCGCCTCCGCTGGCCAGGAGCCCTCGTTGACGTCGACAAACAACTTCATCAACTTCTGCCTGCAGTTCCCCGGCAAGGCACAGACGAACGGCAAGCAGGTCATCGAGGGCTCGTGCAACGCGACGCCGATGGGTGTCATTGCGGCCAAGGACAAGATGCCGTTCGCGAAGTTCCAGAACCCGACCAACGGCGGCACGATCCCGGCGAACAAGGACTTCAACATCGACGTCCTCGTGAAGAACATGGAGCTCGGCCACTTCACGAACCCCGACACCACGTTCCACATGGCGCCGCAGGTCGTCAACGACGCCGGCCTCATCAAGGGCCACTCACACGTCGTCGTCCAGGCCATCGCCTCCGCCGACTCCAAGGACCCCCTCGACCCCACCAAGTTCGCGTTCTTCAAGGGTCTCAACGATAAGGGCAACAACGGCGTCCTCTCCGTGACTGTCCCCGGCGGTCTCCCCAAGGGTACCTACCGCGTCGCCACCATCAACTCGTCTGCGAACCACCAGCCTGCCCTCGTCGCTATCGCGCAGCGCGGCTCCCTCGACGATATGGTTTAGTGAGTACATTCTCTGCCTATCTCGCGTTCCCGAGTCGTTGCTGACCGGGCACTTCTAGCTTCACCGTTGCTTAAACAAGATGCAAGTTTACGATCTCTCATCTATCTGGCCGTATTTATTGGAGAGTGGTACCGGATACCCTATTATTCACATTATTGTTGCCCCATGCTCTGTATCCATAGGCACTGTTGTTACAATGAAGTCGATGGTCGCGTCTTTTAGAGGACGTCGAACCGAACAGATACTTTCCCCCGGTGTGACGTGTGTAACTTGATATGCTATTAATGTCCGAGTAGTGTACATGTAAATCCGAGTGTAAGCCAAACCAGTGAAAAGTGAAGGAGAGGGAACTGTAGAGAACTAGTGGAAGACGTAGACCACATGGGTCACAGCGGCGGGAGGGGTCGACGACATTGAGGGCAGATGTTCTAGAAATGGTCAGTTAAAAACGAGCCCTCTCGACGACGAGCTTCATCTCACCTTGATAGCGAGCCACTGCATCACCAATGACTCGACGTCAGCACATCTCGCGAGTACAGTAGACTGGAAAGCACTCACCCGCTCAAGACACGCAGTATGCTAGTGCACGCATGCGCCCAATCAGCTCATGGCTCCCCGTACCAAACAAGCCGATACTCACGAACAGATGATGGCACGGCGCGAGACTATACGACTTGCGCGCATTCGCCCCGACCTTGCCCAAGAGACCCGTTCTGCCGAGCCCCAACCCACCGAGTGGCAGCTCCTTCCCGTCGTTCTCCTTCGAGCGCGCCGGGTCGACGAGGATTGCGTCCATGCAGATTGCACAGTCTCCGAGGGTCTGATCCGGAGCTTCGGGGTCCGGCAGAGGGATAATCGGGTGGTAGTCGTACGTCTGCACGCGAGCCATGCGCTGTGGCAGGAAGAAACCTGGGTCGATGTGTTCCTGAAGGATGATGACGAGAACCTGGGCAAACATGAGCAGCACGACAGCATAAATCCATCCTGCGACACGGTGTGGTTAGTGGCCAGTGATACGCGACAGAGAATAGTACGTCATCTCGCCATACTCACTTCGTGGCTCTACGTCAAAGATGTTCTTTGGACAAGCGAGGAAGTCTAACTGCGCGTCAGTACTAACGCCCGGATAGGTCCCTACTCATAGAAGACACTCACATAATGCGAAGAACGCCCTCCCCAAGGTCGTCCCGACGAGATACTCGGCGGAAAGACCGCTGCTCCGTGCGCGACGTGCCGAGCGGTAGATCTGGAACATCCACGTCCACGCGTACAGCGATCCAATGAAGAATAGCGGGAGTGAGAGCATGATCACCACCCTGAACACCACAATGAGACAGAGCGACATCAGCGTCCCTAGATTACGGTCAAATGTTAGTATCGGCGTCAGTTTTGGTATTCCTCCGGATCGCAGTCGTGCAGCCAGTCGAACCCATCGCAGATATGAGAAAGAAGAGATGCGCACAACCGTGAGAAGGATAACAAGTGGCACGCACATAATCGAGCTGCGGGATCCGTCCGTATGTGTTGCCACAGGAAGCGCCAGAAACTTGGTCTCGTCGTAGCCTGCGGGGTCGGGGTCGGGGTCGGTGGCTGAGGAGCAGGAGCTGTGGGTGCGGCCCCGCTTTGGGCTGTCGCATCCCCAGTCGTCGCCGGAGCGACTGGAGGCGGTGGGGGTGAAGGTATTGCAGGTGGTGGAGACGGAACATCCTCCGGGGCTTGTATCTGCCCGATCAAGACAGCGAATTGCTATAGGAGGCGCTTAAATGTCTGTCGATGAGATATGTTGTGTCGACACCTACCGCCTCGTAGATAAACAACAGACATGCCAACCCTGCAGGAGCAAGAACCGACAGCGACGGACGACCTTCCGCGATAATCGCAACAGTGATATGCTGCAGATACGTTCAGCTCGAAGACACAACAAGGGGGACGGAACGAACACTCACGCCAACGAAGGATATCGCGTCAATCAGACTCTGGAGAAGGAATGTGTAGCGAGAGACCCGAGATAAGCCGGCGGCGGAACTGCTCTGCGATGCTTGTCTCCGGAACAATGCAAGAAGGAAGAAGTTCACGAGCGTAGAGAGGCCGGAATCTGTAGAGCATCAGCGAGTCGTCCATCCAGCATGGTACTAGTACACGCACAGGTGGTGATCTTGCTATATAGCTTCTGTGTTCTGTAGGCAGTGGTAGTTAGGTACAAGGATCTTAAAAATCGGACGAGCACGTACTGCAACCCGACGACGTGTTGGACTTCGTAGAGGATACCGCAGTTCTGACTCAGCAGGATTCCATCGAGAGACAACTCTGGGGCCCTAACGGTCGAAATGCCAGTGGGTTCCTCATACTCGTGCTCCAGTTCCTCCATCAGCTCCTTCGGCACGGTACTAGCCTCGAGCTGTCCGAACAGTCTGAAAGAACACTTCGTCTTGGGGCTGTCGTTGTCTGATATGATCATCAGCGATGACGCATCTCAGGAGGCTGCAAGTCATACCATCGGATGAAGTATCCTGTTCAAATGCAGCAGCTTCAATCTTCTCCTTAAGTCTGGAGATACGTGAGCGCAGTTCGATCTCCACTGCATGTGCGCTGTCGTTCCGTAGACCCTCAGGTACAAGGGCCGGAAGGCTGCGGAGATCAATTCCACGCCTGTACGGTAAGTGGAGAATAGGCAACATGAGTGATCAGACAAACGGGCGGCCGACCAGTGCACGACTTACCCAGGCGACTCAGCGAACGCATACACGGAACCAGTCGACACTACGTGTATCCCTTCGAAGTCGAGCCTGAGCTCGTCCGAGCTCTTCGGATCCCCAAGCTCCACTCGTCCCTATACATCCTCCGTTGAAGAATCGCTCTGGAGAGGACAGCACGTACTCACATGGATGATGGCAATGTCCTTCGTCGCGTCTAGGGGTACCAGTTTGTCGCCTACATTCAGCGTGACCTTGTTCGACCTTGTCCAGTTCCAAGGGCCCAACAGCTCTGGGATCGCACTGAGGTTTGTGGTGATCATGAATTGTTCCGACAGATGTCGCCAATGAGATTTCTGCTCCGTAGTGTTGAGAGCAGTGAGGTTGTGCGATTGCACATCACCATGCCAGAAGCCGGTCATGTTCGAGTAGTACGATCCCTGCGCCGGGTCAACTTCGAGGCCAAATGGTAGGAAAGCCGTCACCAATGGCATTGTATTGGGGTCTTCGACAGGCTACGTACAAAAGAGACATCATTATAGGAACTCGCACCTGGTGAGATAGCAGAGACTCGACTGACGAGGGTGAAGTTCGACTCAGTGCCGTTCAACCATGCACTGAAGTTCCCCAGCTGGTAATTGAGGCTTTGAAGGCCGTTAACGTACAGATTCCGCGTTGTCGCGAAATCGTCGCCGTGCCCGTTCATGAGCATGAAGAGAGCAAAGCTGATGAAGAGCAGTGAGGGCACCGAACTCCGGGGTTGGCGGGCAAGGTTGTCGTTGCCATTCTCGAGGTCGCGAGTCTGGTCGTTAGCCGGTGTGTCCATTACGTTGGCATCGGTGTAGAAGGAACGTAGTTTCAAGATGAAGGAGGGGTACTGTTACGGTCGTGATGAGACTCGGAGTAAGTAGCCGCTGAGGACGACTCGTATGCATCGGAATCCCGGCCCGAGTCTCCGGTTACAGCCAACGCGCACGTGCGCCTCGAATTTCTCGAGCACTTGTCAAACGCTCGCAAGGGCTTCGCGCACAACCTCCGGTTCGCATTCTACGATTCGTTCCTCTCTCCTGCTTAGCTGCTATGTCGTCTAAACTCAAAGAAAAGACGAACAAGGCTCGGTCCAAACCTGAAAAAGCGCAACAGAAAGCTCCCGCGCAGCCACCAAAGGTGCTCAAAAGGGCCGCGGAGTCCGACGAATCTGACGACGAGGACGAGAAGCTGAATGAGAACCAACATGGCGTCTCGGGAGCAGCAGGCAGTGATGATGAAGAGGCGAATTGGGTTGACGAAGATGAGTCGGATGAGGACGACGAGGACGAGGGCGTGGATGAGGAAGGCATGGCGAAGCTCATGAAGGCGCTTGGCGAGGACGGTTTGGACGAGTTGGCACAAGAACAGCTGCGCGCCTTGGAAGACAGTGAGGAGGAAGGGAGCGATGAAGACGAAGATGACGAGGAGGTAGGGGAAGCGTCTGGAGACGAGGACGAGGGGGTAGAGGATGCGGATGAGGCCGAGGGTTCGGATGAAGAGGAGGCGGACCCTGCTGCACAAGCTGGCCCCAGCGAAGAAGTTGCTATCCCCATGGACGAACTCTCTGATGAGGAGATGCTGGACGAGGACGCAATGCCCCGCCAGAAAGTGGAGATCGACAACAAAGTGCGTCTTCTTGTGCATGTACTCTCGAGCGGCGCGATCTAACCACAGACTCTCACATAGATCGCGCTCGAGCGGATACGGAGTACAATTGCCCTGGATCCGTCATTACCTTGGACAGAGACACTCACAGTCTCTTACCCGGAGGCAATCGATGTCGACATCGACGACGACCTCAATCGCGAGCTTGCCTTGTAAGTTCCCGTGCCAACTATTCTCTGAAAGCCCTTCCTAACTCTGTCCGTACATAGTTACAAGCAAGCCCTCCATGGCGCACAGACTGCGCGCTCACTCGCCCAGAAGCACAACTTCCCCTTCACCCGCCCCGCCGACTATTTCGCTGAGATGGTCAAGAGCGACTCACATATGGAGCGCATCCGCCAACGGCTGCTCGACGAGAGCGCAGGACTCAAGCGCTCGGAGGAGAAGCGGAAAGAGCGCGAGGGCAAGAAGTTCGGCAAGCAAGTGCAGCTTGAGAAGATCAAGGAGCGGCAGCAGAACAAGAAGGAGATTGAGGAACGCCTCAAGGGCCTCAAGAGGAGTAAGTGTGCCCCTCCTGCGTACCGATATCTCTTCGAGAGATGTCCGAGATCGTATTTCCTGGACTTACTGTATTGACGTGTGATCTGCAGAACGAAAGGGCGCCATGGATGGGGCGGACGACGGCGAAGACTTCGACGTCGCAGTCGAGGACGCGCTTGCCGACCGTCCCTCAAAACGTGCCAAGGGCCCGAACGGCAAGTCCAAGCTCCCGCGCACTGCGCGCGACAAGAAGTTCGGCTTCGGCGGTGCAGGCAGGCGGTCGAAACAAAACACGAAGGACTCCACGGATTCCTTCGTACAGCGTGGCGGACCGGGCGGGAAGAAGGGTGGCAAAGGCGGGAAAGGTGCCAAGGCGGCACCGAAGCGGCCTGGGAAGAGTAAGCGCATGGCGCAGCGCAGTCGGACATAGTCCATCTGCTCAGGTTCCTCTGCCCTGTTGATTGTGTAGGCTCGCCTGGTGATGGATTAACATGGGGTTCTGCTCTGCCGTCTTCCCGCTTCTCTTTCTTGGCGTGCTCCTTCTGCGTGCCAGCCTGTGAAGATGCTGGACATGAAGTGGTGGTATATGGGTCTCCGCCGGTAAAAGAGAGCGTGTATTGTCGGGGCTACGCAGGGCCTGCCTCAGCTGCTGCGAACAATGCCGACAGGTCCGATTCCGCTACGGTACATAAGGGGTACAACAAGTACATACAGCGTGGTGCGCATGCGCAGATGGATGAAGCGCTTTGAGTTCATGGGTACAGCTACAACTTCCGAGCTCGAGACCTCAGAACTTGCCGTAGCGTTCTTGCGGAGATCCCGCCTCTTCGTCACCTAGTGTCCGGTGCGTCTACCGACAAATCATCGTGTCAGTACCGCGTGTATTGCCCAGACATCATGAGAAGATGAGCGAGCAAAGACGTACCGCGCCGGATCGGACGGTGTGCGTGGTGTACGAGGTGTAGTTGCTCATGCCCGTCTTCGGCCTCTGGATCTGCTGGCCATAATCCGGGTCGGTTGCCGTCACACTCCGAATGTCGGACTCAAATGGCGGAGCGTCGTACATCGCGTCGTATTCTGGGCGGTACATGGGGTTTGGCGCAAAGTGGAGGGTCTGATAATGTGCAGGTATCCAGTCAGTATCATATTCGCTCCCCATACGGTCCGGAGATGGATGAGAAGGCGGGGAGGCAGATCACCGGAGATGACGGGGGGTCGACATGATGTGCTAGTGTATGATCGAGGGAGACGCACCGCGATCTGATGGCCGTCCTCCTTGAGATTGCTCATCGTCGGTGCCTTGCTGACGGGCCTGCCACTGCTGACGGGACTTGGCCGCACGGCCGAGAAGGCAGCGACGCCGGAGAACTGGCTTGGGTTAGGTGGCTGCGTCTGGTCAAGCTCAGTGTCCATGATGATCTTCCGCAGGGCTACCCGCGCGTTCAGCCTGAGTGAGCATTGAGTACACAGCATCGTGTGAGAAGTGTGCGTTGGGTCTCACGTTGCGAGCATAGAGTTAGTGTACACCTTCGACAGAGCATTGTGGAAGGCGATCATGACCAGCGTCTGCGGCCAGATGAATTTCTGGATGAAACCACACCTTGTCAGCACCGTCGACGAACGTTCATTGAGCCTGCTAGCCATTACTCACCGTCAAGAGCGTAAGAATCTGCACCACGCTGCAGCACAGCCATCCAGTCAAAATCCTCCCCTTGCCGATCATTTATGGAAGATGTAGGCACTCACGCCGCGATCGCGCCTCGGTTGACCATGAACACGATGATGCGATTGAGCATGACGTTAGTCCTGTATAGTGATAGCGCGGATAGATCTTCCGTTAGAATCTGCTCCGGGCTGAGAGATAGATGAAAGACGGAGGGACATGTGCTCACTTCTGGCGCACGGCGAGTTTCTCCGTCCAGAGGTACCAGCAGAGGATGACCGTGATGCCGATATCGACGATCATGCCAAGTACCCAGTTGGCTGTCAGCGGACGTGTGACGGATGGTCGGTCGGTATCTGCCCATGTCGTGTCGTGTATTCTGGAGAGAGACCGAGTGAGTAATTCGACAAAGTGAGGCAGACCAGGAGTACTTACACTCGGAAGAAAATGACTACGACCATGGCTGCAGGCACACAATCAATCTCCCGTCCTTTCGGAGCATATCCACTGAGTACTTACCATACGACGCAACCGCAATAACTCCCTGAGTCTATTGTGAGCGACGTCGAAGGTTCATGATGCTGGGAGAACGTACGAGGACCGCAGGGATATACCACATATATGGTCGCACTGTGCGCAAAAATTGTCAGAACCCTCTTCAGTTTAGATGAGTGAGCCGACGGACGATGATGTATCCGTAGCAGGAAGAAGCTGATAGGGTGACCATCAGTTCCGCTCAAAGGAGTGCCACATGTATCGGATGCTTACATCTGCACAATCAGTACGATGGTATACTGATAGACCAAGACGGAAGCAATGTCAGTGACAGGCCGTGCTGAGTCCAATTTGACAACTTGCCGTGACGAGCAACTCGGCCTGTGAGCTCCTGCAGAGTACGACGATCTGTCAGTACAGACGCCTCGGACAGGTATGGCAAAACCCCGATAACTGACCAAACTTCTTTCTGGAGAGCTGGAGGATTGTTGTAGTTCACGATGAGGTAGAAGTACACTTCATGCGAATCGAACACGATCGTCAGCGTATCCAGTACCCTGCAGAGTGCGGTCAGTCTCTGGTCGACCTAAGGTGGCATCTGCATACCATAACGCAACAACCTTTGTTATACACAAGAGTTAGCTGCGAACGCTTGCCTACGCTATCTGGCAAACGCACCGATGATTTGAGCAGCCAAGAGTCCTTCGGAAACTGTTCGAAGTAGTACAAGGACTGCAGTACCGTGAATCCATACAACCTGGGTGTGACGCAGCCGAGTCCAACTTGTCAGCGAGCCGAATGAAGTTCGCATGAAGCAGGACGCTAACTCACATTGCTGTAATGATAACGGAAAGGAGCATCACGCCATACGAGCTCCCGAGCTCGAGTTCGGCGGGAGGCGCACCACCAGCGTAGGTGACGGGGGCGAACGACATGGTGCGACTAGCGGGAACTGTCCTCGGCACTCAGAACATATAGTGGCCTGTAGCGGGGGAGAGGCGAGCTTCGTGATGGACTTGATCGACACATCGCGAGACGCAGCTTGGATACTTGTAGGTTGCTCGAAGCTCGTGGGACCAAACCATCGGGTCCCAGAATGGCTCCGTGGAGATTGCCAGCGTTCCTCGAGGTTCCTTGCACCGATCCTTTGGGTTTTGAAGATGGAAGATGGGGGCGGAGCATTTGCGTTCAGAGGATCGCGGGGCCGGGATAAACTCGACATCTGCCGGAGAAAGGATGATGGAAAGCCCGTCAGCTGCCTGTCCGGGCACTGATTTCTCAGTGTAGGCTGCGAAACCAGGGGTGAGTTCAATCTATGGCATTCCTGGACATCGTCCCTCGTCTTGGGTTTGGGTTTCAGGAGTTTCAGGAGAAGGGTTTACTCAACAGGGTGCTGAAACACCCGCCTCTATGTCCATTGACATGTTCTATCGAGCCGATCGCACGCTTGCACGGTTAAGCTCTCCGTTGCTCAAAGGAGGGGCCCATCTATGTCCGATGATGACGTTCACAGCTGTTCACAGAGCATGGCAGAGACAGCCGACCGACTATGGCAGAGCGGAAGCAGGAGGAAGCATCAAAATCACCGGCGAGCATATGGCTATGACGACTGTGAAAGGTATATGAAGATGGCCGTGACGGAGGGGGAGGCCTACCGACAGGGAACTGAGCCGACGGTACCCAGCACCGGGGGTACATCAAGATGGGCCTCACGCTCTTCGCTTTGTGCCTAGAAAACATCCACCACTGGTCAGTGTCCTGTATCATTGCGGAGAGAAGGCCCGGATAACGTACGTGGGTAGTGCCATGTCCAAATGATCAGTTATTGCATCCACGACTCCAGTCTCCGACGGCACTGCATGGCGCCATTCGAGGGGCCTATGCGATAGTCATGCAAGACTTAGGCTGGTCTTGACCATAGGATTTTCTGCCAGGCAACGCTGGTGCAGATTCTGCACAGTGGATTGAAGCGGAAGGACCGGAGACTGTACATACTCATATACATAGTTCTTCCCACGGTCTGCTTGGACTTTCGACGACGTTCTCGACGAGCTCTGGACTAATCGCATCTTGTCGACCGACCACTACCACCACCACCATCGCCTTCAGCCCGCAGCTCATCATCGCACACAGCCGCCTCCGTCATGTCCGCCGTCTCAACGCCAGTGCCATCCAGCGGGTACGCCTCTCCCTCTCCTGCACCATTATCCGCCACCCCTGCCGCGCCCAAACCTAACTCCCACCACCCACACCACCACAAACCCAAACCTGTCAATGTCTTCTCTAATGACGGTTCGTTCCTAGAGCGTTTCCAGCGGTTGAAGAAGGTGCGTCGCGAGCGCATGTACGCACACGCGCATGACGGACTAACCGGCCGTTTGGTCTGATTGCAGGAGGAGGATGAGAAGAAGAAGCAGGAGGAAATCATCACGAAGTACGTGCACGCCCCCGCCTATATACTGCCCCCTGATCCCTTGGAGCTAACTGTTCCTCGTCGTCTTTATCACAGGAAGCGGGAATTTGACAGCCGTTTCGTGAGTACTCATGTCTATCGCCGTCCGATAACGTCCACGATACTCATGCTCTCTGACCATGCGCAGAAAAACCGGGGCAAGCGCCGTTCTCCTGATACTTCGAGCTCAACACCTGCCACAGAGAACCCCGCCAAGAAGCTCAAGACTGACGAGCCACTCAGTGAGTCTCGAACAGATGTTCCTCACCTTGCTGTGCTGAATATGCAGTAGACCAGTACCAGAAAGAGCTCCAGCAGTACGCCGATAAGAGTCTAAAGGACAGTGGTATTGGCGTACGGCCGCTCGTTAAGTAGTGGGTCACTCGGACTTTTCGTGTATGTGAGTGTCGCGCTTCGCTATGCACGGCCGCTCATGTGCCCATATCGATATCACCCCCAGTTTTATGCATCATCTTTTTGGGACTCTGCTTCACCGCTGCTTGTTAATGCTACGCATGTCTGCAATAAATAGTTCGTCAATGCAATCTTGTTCTCGAGTCCGACCAGTCGCTCCTAGACTGTACTCCCCACCGCGCACACCGGAAGTTCGAACGACGCTCGCATTTTTATTCCACACGTCGTACTACGAACAATCCTCTTCCTGGCTCTCCAGACACCGCAACCGCGGAATGACCAGTCCAGGCCGCACACCGCGCGCGAACTCCTGCTTGAACACAGCTTGGAGCTCTTGCACCTTTGCCGCCATTTCTGGCTCCATCTCTTCGTCTTGCGACGGCAGCCTTGACAGGATCCCGGTCTCGACCTTGCTGCTCGCGCTTGTTGAGGCAGACACGCCGAGCCGGAGGCTTGAGGCACTCGCACTGGCTTTCGCACTTGCACTCGGGCCAGCTTGCGCTTGACTAGCTTCCTCACGCAGTCGCCGGCGCTCCATCTTCGCCTTGAACTTCGGCGTGACGAGGCTCGGAGCAGCCTTTGCCAATTTCTCAGCGATCCTGAGAGTCTCTTGCTGAGTCTTGCCTTTCAGCTTCGTCATCGTCATTGTCTTCCCGAGGACTGCCGCTGCTGAGAAGGATGCTGAGACGTGTCGCGCTGCGGTATCGACCACACTCGCAGAAGCCGCAGCCGCGGCGTGCACAGTGACTCGCGAACCCGGATTGCCACTGGCGACCGCGCTGACAGAGGCCGTCTGCGTTCCACTTCGGCTGGAAGATGCTGCTGCCAGGATCCTTGTCATGCCGTCTGGACGCATACTGGCAAGGCTTCCTACTGCCGATCGCCGTGGAGGGGTGACAGGTCCGTTGCCGTCCATCCGTTGTCGCTTAGGACTCAACGGCGCTGCATGATGGTGCGCCTCTTCGGGACCAACAGGAGGACTCGGCCGCTTGCGCACGTTGCGGAGGTCAAGAAGGGGACTGGAGTTTGCATCCTGCGAGGTGTCGGATGCAATACTGTCACGATCTTGCTGAGAGGGTTTCTGCCGCTCCGTGTGCTTCGGCAGTATCGTAGCTGCGGGCGCAAGGGATGACGTTGGGGGGGTGGGTGGAAGTGGCGGTCGCTCTTCCTTGAATGGCGCCGCAGGTCGCCGCGCATGGGTGTCCGGGGTGGGGATCGCGGCCATCTTCCCCTTGCGTGCCGTCGTGAGCTGGAACGGAGATCCCAGCGTCGCGCGACGAGGTGTATGAGGTCCCTCGCGTCCATCTGGCACAACTGCTTCCTGGGTGTGCTCGCGAGATTTCGGAGTCATCGGCTGCTCTGGTCCGTCTGGGGGAGGCGACGACGATCGCAGCCAGTGGGAGAGATCTTGAGAGCCATCTTTTGAACGCGGCGTGAGCGGTAGACTGGGCAGTTGCGCGAGCCTGGAGGGCCCAGCGATGGGCTCCTCTGGGAGAGGCGAAGATGTGCGCTCGGCGTACATTGTCTTCATGGGTGGCACCATCGTCTCGTCTCCGAATAAGAGCTGTGCCATGAACTCGTGCCTGTCCTCATCGTCCGAGTCCGAGTCCACGCTCGGTGAGCGGAAAGCCTTCGGGGCCGTGCTAGAGGACGATGACGAGAGGCGTGACATTGCCGCTCTCGTTTGCTCCATCGTGGCCCGACCTTGGACCCCGCGCCTTCGCGGAGCAGAGACAGGCGGGGGCGACGAAGACATAGCCTCTGTGTCGCTGCCAGAGCCTCCCCCCATACGAGGCGGCTTCGGCATTTCGACGGGTGCTTCCTTGACCGGGGCGTGCTTGGAGGATGGACGATATCGCCCGTCCAGGATCTGCTCCACCACCTTGCGATGAGGAGCGGGCAGAAACTCCTTCATCACCAGAAGCTTCCTCCGCATGCGGCCACTGTCCGCCCATTTCTCCGCAAGCTCCCGCGCGCCCTCCCCTTCGAGGTTCTTGAAGGCCACATCCTCAACGAGCTCTGTGCCACCTCGGACCGCAGCATAGATATCGCCAAGGTCCATCAGTGCTGCCAGTGATGCGCTAGAGTCCACCGATGCGTCATCAGCAAGACATCCTGCGAACATCCCTTGTATGCACGCGGCATCGAGCCCCTTAAGGGCAGGGTCAAGCGTGTTGGGAATCACCCGTCGAGGCTTAAAAAGGGATACAAACTTCCTCAACTCGGGCAAGGTCGAATGCCTTGCAAGCGGTACCAACTGGCATGATAAGATCAGCATTGAGGGGGGAGGTGCGTGGTCGATGATCGACTCACAAGGTGGTTCACTTGCTTGCCTGTGCGCAACTGCTCTGCCGTGTCTGCGATGTACCGCTGCCAACTTGCAACGTCCATGTTGACAGGGTTAACGTACACGACACGATCGCCGCTAGGAGTATGCGACTCTCGGCCGTTCACCCGGACTTGCTCACACCGCTCGAACCGTTCGCATGCGTGGAAGCGTGTGATCGTCTCATCCCTGGTTATGATGGCACGCAGGAATGGATCGCCTGTGATGTGTGAGTATACGCCGTGCTTGTAGCGGTCAACGTGTACCTGGACACTGAGCTGAGACAAGGCTGACGAACAGAGAGATAAAGACGTACCTTGGTCCCAAAGGCTCGTGCGATGGCCTTGTATATCTCCTCGTAGCCCCACGTCCACAAGTTCAAGAAGAAGCGCGTGGTCGAAGGATAGAGGGTCATGAGCGACGCTAGTTGAGCGGCTGCCTCATCCTGTTGTCATTTGAGCCATCAGTACCGCAAACTCGTATCGAACACACTGGGCTGACCTTTGAGGGAACGTCGTAATTGTTTAACAGACATGCGGTGTCTAGATATATGGCATCGAGCTTGGGTAGCGTTGTCGTCTGGTATCCGGAACCCGGGCAGATAGTTTGAGAAGTCGCAAGGTACTGCTGGATGTACGGGTTGTGCTTGAGCGACTCCAAGAACCACGACTCCGCTCTGAGGTCTCCTGTATGGAGAACGGCACCCTTGGCACCCTCGATTAAGAACCTGTGAACGAATGCCCGAAAGTCAACAGACTGAGCAATGCGACAAAAGTTAGAACTACTCACATGACGGCCCCGGGGCAGTGGTTAGCATCGAGAAGAGTGATCGTAACCTTGTCCCTGCCGTTTAGAGTGAACTGAGTTGGTACGTGAAGGTGCGTAGCACGCTATATGCGCAGTGGTCAGGAGGCTCAAGACTCATGAAACATGAGTTTAGGAGGAAGGCGCACCAAAAGATCTCTTGAACCGTGATAAACCGCGTTCCCATCCTCTAAGCGTTGCGGCGCGACCCTCAAGTGGGCAAACGTCCGCACGTTCTCTGCTCGCAGTTCGGCGTCTCTCAATGACCGCTCCGCGTACACCTCGTGTCGGAGCAGCATCTCCTTCGCGTCGTGTGAGCATACAACCGCCTGACCGAAGGAGCGTGCGGCGAGGCCGTTCAGGTGGTCGGTGTGGGTGTGGGTCAGCAGGTATAGGCTTGCTGTTGGTGGAAGGCTGGTGGATGCATATGGCGTAGAGGCGGAAGCGTTCGTGGAGGATGGGTTAGAGAAGTCGTCGACACGGATGGGGTAGGGGAGGATGAAGGCGTTATAAGGCGTTCCTTGAGGCATGGTGGTGTGGCGGGGGGTAGACAAAGGTGATGGTAATGAGAAGCTTTCAGAGTAAAACAGCAAAGTCAGAGTCAACAAAGGGTCTTGCGGCCGGTGGTTGCGTGAAGAGAGGCGAAGCCGTGGTCACACTGAAAGACCTATATAGATCCCAAAACGTATTGTTCCTTCAGTTAGGATAATGTGCATGTACATAATAAGCCATACACACAGTCAAATCGGCTTGGTTCGTGATGGGTGTGATGCTGGAATCGATGCAGACACTTGAGGTATGGAGTTTTCGGTGATTGCGGGACGTCGGGGTTGCTAGTCGTTTCAGACCAAGACAGAGCACTCAGAATAAGTTATCAATAAGTAGGGAACCGAGACGTGAGGAGACGATAGCGACGTTTTCGTTGCAGCAGGGAGTGCAGAGAAGACAGGAAGAGGCAAGGATGCAGCACACGTCCACCACGCTCACTCTCTCACGCTCGTCACGCGTCATGTGCCGGAATGATCGGCTAACCACATATGGAAGTCCTATGTGACTCGTCGCGTTTCATTTTAAGACGCATGGGTACTCGCCAAGATTGTTGGAGGTTCCCGACCTTGTGATCAACGCAAGCTCAGGACGTTGAACACTTGATACAATTGTACTTCGATTCAGGGGATCGATAGGAAGGTTTAGACTTTTGCGCATAGTACATATGTGCGAAAACCAGGATCGCAGCCTCATCAACTTTCGAGCCTTATGGGCCTACTACTAGTAGGCCACCTGTCACGTACATCATGACCTAGTCGCGCTGTTCAAGAGCTAGTACGCATCTTGGTTAACGGCGTTCACAATCAACGCTTCTGCCCAGGGGCCCCTTGGCTTCATAGTGCATCGTGAGTCCTCTGGGTATCTGCAGGACACCCGTTAGTCCTGATATGGCCACAGCGAAAAGGCCGCTCGAAAAGACTCACGACACCATGCAATCTGTCATCATGGGCTTGATCCTGATCTCGTTGCCGCTACTATCCAGCGGCGGGATGATACTGAACACGTGCAGCAGCGCTGCGATGTTGATGAAGAGCGCTATGTCGGCGAAGTACCTCCCTGGGCAGATGCTTTTGTGCGTACCAACCCAGTAAGCTACGTGCTGATAGTGGTGAGTGTCATGGAGCAGACTCACCGTCGACCAAAGCCAAACACAATCGTGGCAGGATCTTGGACGCTCGGGTCTAGCTTGCCATCGCGGATGAACCTCTCGGGACGGAATTCCTCGGGATGGTCGTACACTTCAGGATCGTACATACAGCCCCTGTCGCCATATGTTCGTAAGCGCATCAGGCCCATAGTTACAGAATACATACCAGATGTTTCCCTGCACAATCGTGCCGGCGGGGATGAAATACCCGGCGAACTCGTCGTCCACCATGGTGTAGTGCGACTGCCCGAGCGGCGCGACTGGGAGCCAACGAAGCGATTCTTTGATGATGGCGTTCACGTACACAAGTGAGTCACGATCTTCCAGGTCTGGAAGACGGTCATGACCGACGACTGCATCCAGCTCAGCCTGTGCTCTCTTCTGTATGTCGGGATACAGCGACATGGCCAAAAGGACGGCCTGGAGTGTTGAGGACGTCTAGTGTTTCGGGAACAATCAGCGCTGTCCGGTGAATTGGCTCACGGCAACATACCGTATCGGCACCAGCTGTGGATATGCGTGACAATCAGACTCGTGCACATGCAGGTAGGACGAGACATAGTGACGGACCTTCGAAGATGATACCACCCACACTAGTGGCCAATGTTTCGATTTCATATGGCCAAGTCTTGTATTCTCCGTCACGGCCAGCCAGGATGTCGGCGAGGATACATTGGGGTGCTTCACCCCGGTTCTACAGTAGTCGTGGTGAGAAGGGTTTGAACTATGGGCCAATGGGCACCTACCATGGAATCAATGAGCCGCTGGTACGGGACTCTCCTCAGTCGCTGGTTCGCCTCAGCCCACTTCTCGAATCGCTTCATAAAGCCGCAGCCGGGGAGGTACGAAGGAACATGGCGCAGGAAAGGGAGATAGTCCACGAGGAAACCCCCGAAGACAATCAGCTCGCGCACCCCCTCCACGCCGTCGTTGATCACCTCCACGGTCTCGTCGTGTTCGTCGACTACGTCGACACCATACGCAATCTTCAGAATCGCCTCGGCAAACGTGCTGCGACAAAAAGTCTGTACTAAGTGGAAAGCTCCCCTTTCAGGGCTACCAATCGCGCGTACCGTTGAATATAGTCCTGGACCTTGCTCGGATCCTTGAGTACTCTGGCCAAGAACGTATGCATAGCCTTCTCCTGAATGGGCCTGTATTTCGTAATTGCGCCCGGATGGAAGTGCTGCCAAAAGACACGCCGATAGTGTCTCCACTTTGGACCATACGAGAAGAGGTCGAAGGACCACGAGTGATCGGCGCTGCACGACCCCAAACCTACTCAGTACCAACATGCCAGGCTGAGAGCACTATATTGTAACAACGCACAGAGCGATGCTTGGTGTCAACTGGCGGTCAGATGTGCTCGCAGAGCGCCAGTCCAGGAAGCGGACCGCTTCTGCGCTGCCAAGTATGACGATGTGCTGGTTGAAAACCCTGAGGTACAATATATCGCCTGCGGCAGACGTGAGTGAGTGTTGGGTCACGATTGCGCAGAGGGATGAACACTCGACCCACCATATTTCTTGCGAAGGTCGTTCAGGCCGAGCCATTGCCTACTGGTCGGCATGTCCCAGAGGTTGTGGACGATAGGAAGTCCCCTCGGACCAGGTGGCAGCGGCCGCCCGCGGGTTCTCTTCCGCCATAATATGACGGAGCGCAGGTATAGCGCGCCCACGAGTAGCGCTAAACATATTGCAACTGGGAGAGGAGACGGCGTGAGCGATATAGACTGCAGCAAGCTCATGACGTTGACGAACAATGCTCACCGTTAGATACCATCATACGTCTCTTATACTGCAGCGGTGAGAGTATCCTATCCTGTGGTCTGGACACATGCTCGTTCAGAGTGCTTCTCATGAACTCAAAAGTTCTGTCTTGGGTTCGCTCTCTCACTGTGTGGCGTTTCGAGCGGTTAGTCGATAAGGACCTCTCTGAGTCCGCAATCAGTAGAAGCTATTGCTGGTGAGATGAAGTCATACCTGAAACATGGGTCGCTGATAGCAGGTCACATTGCAGAACCCACTGCGGCGGATAAGGTATCGGCATGTAGTTCAAGGGTGTACCCCGTATGCGTATGGCCCTCTATCTGCGAAATGACGAGAGGGACAAACCGTGCTCGCATACCGATCTCTTGGCGCAGGTCTGGGCTGACAATCATGATGACAAAACACAAGTATCGAAACTTACGACATTGACAAAGGAGTGGGCATAGACCTCAATAAACGCATACTGAAGGCGCTCAACTCCTCTGAGTAACACTTTTGATGAGAACTTCGGCACTAGCAGACCGCGGCTTGATTATGCAGGACCAGTTCTCCACGTATCTGACACAGGCACTCGATGAATTTACGAACATATCTTGCGTAGGATGCAACGAATACTCACGACACTAGTCCGGGAGTAGCTCTTGGTTGAATGCGGATTTCCTTGCCTTGGTTGTCGAGCGGTGGGGAGATACGGAAGACATGCAGCACTGACGCGACGAAGAGGAACAGAGAAGCATCCGCGTAGTATCGTCCCGGACAGATCCTGCATGACGGGGTCGGTGTGAGCATGTACGAACGAACAGATCACGATCAGCATAGTCACTGCACCTTCGACCGAATCCGAACAGAATAGTGGTAGGATCCCGCACGTCTGGGTTTGGCATCCCATCTTGCAAGTAGCGTTCAGGGATGAAACTCTCTGGATCCGGGTACGTGGCAGGGTCGTGCAAGATGGACCTGTGTAGCGCGTCATTCGTGAGCATCCAAGTCTGTCGATCCAGCGATAAGACGGGGACAAGGCACACACCATTCATTGACGAATACGGTCGTGTGGGCGGGTATGAAGTAACCATTATACTCATCGTCGGCGATGCTCTGATGCGCGACACCTAGAGGGGTGGCGTTGTGCCATCGGTAAAGCTCCTTCAGGAGAGCATTCACGTATGGGAGATTCTGGCGGTCGTCGAAGGTCGGGAGTCGGTTCGGACCTACCACTGCGTCGAGTTCGGCCTGTGCCACACCTTGAGCATTGGGATGGAGCGTCATGGCCGCGAAGAAAGCTTGGAGTACGGCATTCACCTAGGCCGACAAGTGTGATGTCAGTACTAGTCTCGCAGACTGAGAGCTAATTAGCAGCAGCCTACCGTGTCGAGACCCGCTGCGGTGGAGTAAGCATCTACATATGTCACTGGGGCTAGGTGTCGTCGTGAAGGAGACTCACCTGAGTATGCCGTAGCGACTGCGCTCATTGCTAGTCCCTCCTCAGCTTCGGCTTCGGCTGGATCAGCTATAGACAGTTTCTCGAGCATCGAACTCGCAACAGAAGGGTGGTACTGTCCGCTTCTCTAATTCATCGGCAAAGAAAAATAAGATGACGTTGCACGAAGAGAGACATCAGGCTTACAACCGCGTCCTTCATCTCTATCCAAGGCATGTCCCGCAACATCCACGCCGCCTCTCGGCTCTCCTCTAGCCATCTCAGGAAGCTCGCGCCAGGTACCCACTTGGGGACGCGCGCGAGGAAGGGCAGGTACTCGAGTAGAGTAGAGCCTTCAGTCAGGAACGCGACGTTCTCCTGCGCCTTCTCGAAGACAGCCATCTTGCTGTCATTATCATGGGCGACCTCGAGGCCGTGTGCGGCCTTGCAGTTAGCGGTACCGACGGCACTGTTGGGTGGTGAGCAGGGATCTCAAGAGAGAGAGATATCGTCGAGTACTTACTATCGGATATGCTCGTACACATTGCTTGGGCTTTCGAGTAGTCCCGATAGTAATCGGCGCATACCCTCCTCCTGTGCAGGACGTAAAGCAGGAAGCGCGCTCGGGCGGAAGTATTCCCAGAAAACGCGCCGGTGCTGCCGCCACCTCTGCCCATATGGCATGAACGCGAAGACCCAGTCCCAACCACCCCTGATGACATGTTTCCTGAGCTGTGAAGCCGTGCCAACCTCTGCAAAACTCACAATTTCACCATAGTCGACTCAGGTCGGGACGAGTATAAAGAGGATCGCTTCTCGAGGAGGTCGAATGCTACATCCGCGCTATCTATGATCAAGATGGACTGGCCGAGCACCTGCAGGAAAGTCATGGGCCCTTCACACGCCTTCAGTACGGGTCAACAGTGTTAGAGACAAAGATTGTGCGCGCACCATATCGTCGACTCAAGTCTCGGTAGCCTAACCAAGGGGTAGACGGATCTGGGAAGTCGAGAAGGTTTCCGATGACAGGCAGACCAGCAGGGCCGGGAGGGAAAGAGCGGCCTTGACGGTGGGTTGTGGAGCCAACCCTAGGCTTCAGTAGACGCAAAGCAATCACACAGAGGACAAGAAGCACTGCAGAGATGAGAGGGATCATGGTGAACTGCAACTACCTGGATTCTGTGAATGCTGGAATGAACTTGGTGTTATCATCGTCTGCACTCGGCTCCACGGACGTTGTGTCAGTAGCTCCCCTTGTACTGGATTTTCTTCGAATCGGAAGGAACCCCGATAAGTAACTGCTTTCGCATGCTAGAGCGGCATTGTATGTGCACCAGATGCACACGTGTGCTATGCATACAGGGGGACGGATCGTAGTCGGATGAAGAGCGGCGCAAGCATCGACAGGTGGGCTATAACGCCACGACCGCTCGCATATGGTCATGCATGTCTACAGTCCATGAAGCTAGCTGAAGCGAAAGTCAGCTCCGGTTCACTCACTACACTCACTATGGCACGTACTAGTCTTGGCCAACTCGCGTGATGCTATCCATGCTTAGCAATATCAATGGAAGTGCTGGATCCCGAGAAATGGGCATTGACAGCGAGTTGTATGAATATAATGCTCGTCTGGTTCAGGGATGGTTGACAGTCTTTCGAGGAGCAAGTTGAAGTTCAACGAGCGAAGGCAGGTTCGATGGGCGCTTCCGCTCGCTGGACCGACAGTCACGTGCTTTAAAAGTTTCTGCCCGCCTTTTTGGTGCTGTGGGCCGTGGCCCACATTGGGCTCGTCCTCTTGCTCGTCGTTCTTACTCCCCTGCTCGCTGTCAGACTCGTCTTCTACTGAGTCTCATATAGCGGCGCTTCTACCCGGACATGGCTACCCACGCCTTGTTTGAAACTGCGTCTGGCTATGCCGTCTTTGAGGTCAAGCTGCACGATGCGATCGGTTCGCTCGAAAGGGCCGTCCAGTCGTCCATCGACGACTACTCGAAATTCTCCAAAATGGTTTCCTTGGTCAGCTTTGCTCCCTTCCAAAATGCCGCGCATGCGTTGGAGAACATGAACGACGTCTCTGAGAGTGCGTACTACTTTTCTTCCTGTACTGAGGCGGCGTTCATCCCGCTGCAGACACCATCAACCCCTACCTCCAGTCCGTCCTGGAGCTCAACCTCGCCAAGCCCAAGAAAGGCTCATCTATCGTCCTCGCGGTAAATTCCAACCTTGCACCCGAAATCAAAAGGCAGCTCGGCATCACCTGTGCCTCGGAAGAGGTCTCCACGGACATCCTCCGTGGGATCCGGCAGCACGCCGCGAAGCTGCTCAAGGGCCTCCAGGACGAGGACCTGACGAAGGCGCAGCTCGGTCTTGGTCACGCGTACTCGCGCGCGAAGCTGAAGTTCAACGTCAACCGGATCGACAACATGATCATCCAGGCCATTGCGCTTCTCGATCAGCTCGACAAGGATGTCAACTTGTTCTCTATGCGCGTGCGCGAGTGGTATGGCTACCACTTCCCAGAACTCGTCAAGCTCGTGCCGGACAACTACCAGTACGCACGCGTAGTGCAGTTCATCGGTGCGAAGGAGGAGTTGAACGAGGAGAAGCTCCCCGAGCTCGCTGCGCTCCTCGAGGACAACGAGACACTGGCGCAGAACATCTTGGACGCGGCCCGCGGGTCGATGGGTGCGACGCTTTCCGAGTTCGATATGATGAACGTCGGTCTGTTCGCCACGCGGGTGGTGTCCCTCGCGGAGTACCGCAAGTCATTACAGGCCTACCTCCACGAGAAGATGAACGACGTTGCACCGAGTTTGACGGCCCTGTTGGGAGACCGGATCGGCGCACGGCTCATCAGCCACGCTGGAAGCTTGACGAACTTGTCCAAGTATCCCGCAAGTACCGTGCAGATTCTCGGTGCGGAGAAGGCGCTTTTCCGTGCACTCAAGACCAAGGGCAACACGCCCAAAGTACGTCTGTCCTTGTCCCATCTTTGAATGATTTACTAACACCATGCAGTACGGTCTCATCTACCACTCCTCCTTCATTGGCCGTGCAGGTCCCAAGTACAAGGGTCGTATCTCGCGATTCCTCGCGAACAAGTGCTCAATAGCAGCCCGGATAGACTGCTACACCGGTACGTCTGCGTTCCTGTCCTCAATCCTGCTCTCCTTTGTCCACGCATCCTCCTAATCTTCGCCTCTTCCAGACACCCCGACAGCGAAGTTTGGCGAGGCCCTTCGGCAACAGGTCGAGGAGCGACTGAACTTCTTTGAGACGGGCGAGCCGCCATCGAAGAACGCAGACGCCATGCGCAAGGTGTTTGAGCAGCTCTCAATTGACCATGACGAGGATGAGGATGATGAGGGCTCGGACGACGAGATGGACATTGACGGTGCCGCTACCAAGAAGAGCAAGGACAAGAAGGGCAAGGGCAAGGACAAGGGCGACGCGGCGTTGCCGTTCGCCGACGTGGACATGACCCCGAAGAAGGAGAAGAAGGATAAGAAGAAGCGGAAGAGCGACGAGGCGGAGATGGACGTGGATGAGGAGAGCGATGAGAACACGCCCAAGAAGAAGGTGAAGCTGAGCAAGGAGGAGAAGAAGGCGTTGAAGAAGAAGGAGAAGAAGGAGCGCAAGGAGAAGGAGGCGGCGGAGGTGAGTTGAGCTCGTTTGTCCCTTGACGATGTCGGAGGTGTGGTTTGCTGACGTGTGTACGTTGTGGGTGCAGGGCGGTGAGTCGAAGAAGGAGAAGAAGGAAAAGAAAGAGAAGAAGGAGAAGAAAGAGAAGAAGGAAAAGAAGAGCAATGAGTGATCGCCCGCTCTCTCTCCTTTGCCTTCTCGCTCTACTACCTACTCGTCGACGCTCTCGTGCTACTTCCTTCCTGTACTCTTGTGTTATCTATCTCTTTCTTCTTGACTGCTTCCATTTTGCTGAGTCTCGGACGGCTGCCTATGATGTCCAATGGCAAAGGGATATATATGCGCAAGATCAGCGGATGAAGTGTTACATGGGTGGATTGCAAGTCCGACTGGGTAGACTGTAGACTGCAACTAAAGCTACAACTACCGAAGCGCACTGTCCGGTAGCGGGTATACGTATCCAAGCGTAATGGTCGTGAAGAACGAGACAGAAGTGGGAGCGTATGTACACGTACACAAGTATGCACAGAAAGTCGTGATATGTATGATGGGTGGTCATCAAGACCAAGCAAAGAGGAAGAAAATTGTGGTTCCGGGCTCTTACTCAGACTTCAACGCCGTCTGGAAGACAATCATGCTCGCCTGGCAGCCAGACACGACCAGCGCAGTCGTGACGTCTCCGACAGTCCGCTTGACCTCATTCCCGACGCCGCCATGTTCCTCGAGGACCGTCTTCAGCTCCGCGTGGTGGTTCTCCACCGCGAGTCTGCGCGAGCGCCCCGTGAGGATCAGCAGCCTGCTGTTCTCGTCCGCTGCGTCCTCGGACATCGCCAAGGCGCGCTCAATCAGGTAGTGCAATGGGGTCGGAGTCGAGGCCTCGTCGAATTCCATACGCGAAAGCGCAGGGGCGAGCGACGGATCGTCTGACCGAGTGTAGCGCGCCCAGGCGATGTTGTCCGCCGTCTCGGACTGGAGCCGTGTCTGCGTCGTCGCGTGGCCATACACCGTGTCCGGAAATACCTGCAATACCGCACACGACATGTCAGCCACACATCCACCGAATCTCATCCGCATATAGAGGACGAAGATAAGCAGAGAAGCCAGAGGCACTCACCGACGCGATCGTCGTCGTGTTATGCTGCGTGTGAGACTCGCCGAGGCGTTCGTCATCCACGATCTTCGCCTTCTCTTGCGACCCAGTGGGCGCGAGCTCCGTGTCGCGCTTCGTCACCCGTGCCACGATGGCGCTGATCCTCGGGTTCGCGCACAATTGCACAGCGAAGTCAAGCGCGAGCCTATCATCGGGGCCGCCGAAGAAGGGCACGAAGAGCCTGTATGTTCCCGTATGCGAATTCTTCGCCACGCCCCCGGGCTGGTGCCGATCGACGAAAAGAGCAACGTCTGTCTTGGATGAGCTGAAGAGGCCCCGGATGAACTGCGAGTGGGAGAGCGAGACATCGTGTTCGTCTGCCCCAGCAGAAGTTGCCCGGAAGAGCGCATCGAACGGGTTGTGAGATGGGGCGACGCGCGGGGTTGTTGGTCCCTCCGGACTCGCGTTATCTTGCATGGGAACGGTAACAACCGAGTAGTGGGGAGGAAGCCATGGGACGAGGATGAGGTGCGAGTCGTTGCGTCTTGCGTGGTCAGAGACGGATGCGCCGAGGTCTTCGAAGGGAACAATCGCGAGGGAGCTACTGACGGGCACACCATGGAGCGCTCCAAAGGTCCCAAAGATATCCAGCAGGGGATCCGTCGCGACAAGCTGCTCGACATTGGAGGACTTCATGACTGCAGATGTACGGTCGGACAGCTCGAGGACTCGGATAGCGTCTATGGAGGGGCCAGTGGAAGATATGCTGGGTGCAGGAGAGGAGGTCTTCGAGTCGACAACATCTGAGGCGAGGGTGTGTGGGTCACTTGGGGTGTACGACGGTGGAGGCGGTAGAATGAGCTGTGTCAGAGCCATCATTCCAGGGAGATGCTCAATCTTGTCAAGAACGACGGTAAATCGCGTCCGCTTGTCGCCGGTGTCTGCGTTGGTACGATTCTGCACTCCGGCTTCGCCCCCTTGCGCGCCGTCGCGCACGTTGGCGAAGTTGGATCCAGTCGGTGACGCACGTACTCGCATCTCCGGAGGGTACAGGATGGTCACCGCAGGTGTTGTCATGAACGTGAGCAAGAGGGCTTCCAGCACGAACATGGAGAACACGCGCTGGGACAAGATGCCGGCGGACAGTCCGACGTTGAGAACGATCAGTTCAACAAGACTACCGTTGCTGTCAGCTAGAATGCAATCTCCGCAAGGTAATATACGTACCCCTTGCAACTCATAAGAGAGCCGATTGTGCTCGCCTCTCTCCAGCTGAAGCCTGCGAACTTGGCGGCAACGGTGCAACCACCGAACTTGCCGGAATAAGCCAGAGCACATATTGCCACAGTATATCCCCAAGTGATGCCTGCATCAAGGTCAGTACCTTACATGCAAAGTCGAACCGAGAGGGACACACCATTGTTAAGAAGGCCCAAGTCAGTGGAAAGGCCGGAAAGCGTAAAATACTACGTGAATTATGAACAGACGATTGGCAGCGAGTCAAGAGCGAGACTTACGAGTGGCAGGAAGATAATGGAGACCATATCCTCCAGCTTCTCCGTCAGAGCGATAGCAAGACCGCCCTCTCGAGGAACGATGATGCCAGCAAGGAATGCGCCAAAGATAGCATGCACCTATTCATACGTCAATATCGAACAAGTGAGTAAGAATATGGCCCATACCCCGATGATGTCTGTGAAGAATGCTGAGCCAAAGAGGAGCAGTATCGTGATGGTCATGAAGAACATGGTCGGACCGTCCCGGATGGACCCTGTGCGACGCGCAAGCCAGTACAGGATGCGCTTGACGATGAATAGGAGAAACAAAGTCCATCCTACACACGTCAAGAGAATCCAGAGCGCCATGAGGCCTGACCCCGCATTGACGAGGGCCACACTCAGAGCAAGGAGCGTCCAACCGATAATGTCATTCCCAACGCCGGCAGAAAGTACCACAATGCCAACGGTTGTGTCGAGAAGCTTGAGCTCGGTGAGGATACGGCAAAGCACGGGGAATGCAGTGATGGAGTAAGCCACTCCCGTGAAGAGCATGAAGTTGGTGAACTTGACGCTCGGATCGATGAACGTGTTGTAGAGAGGGACAGCAAGGGCAGCACCGAGGCCTAGAAATACATCAATTCTAGTCACAGTAGCTCACAAGAAGATAGATATACCGAAAGGGAGACACATGCCGGCCATCGCCACAGTGACTGAGAGGCGTGCATTGCGCTTAATGACAGCAGCGTCAATCTCAAGACCGACGAGGAACAAGAACAGGCAAAGGCCGATGTTTGCGACAAGAGAGAGGAAGGGACGCGAGTCTTGAGGGAAGATGTGCTGGGTGAAGCCAGGAATGCGGCCAAACGCCGTCGGACCTTGTGCAATCCATCAGCCAAGGCGTTGGGTCTGTCTGAGGAAACGCGTGTACCTAGAAGGATACCTCCTATAACTTCAGCTATGACCTTGGGTTGCCTGATCTTGCGTAATCCGAGGGCAAGGAGTTGGGTGGTTAGGATGATGACCCCTGCGGCGAGCACGTTGGTCCCCGTAGCGTGACAGGAAGATGCAGAACAGAGAAACTCACCAACTTGAATGATCCAGAGACGCAACGGATCATTCGTGTTCACCGCACTCGGATCTTGGCCACTGAGCAGTCCTCCCTGGTATCACGAATAAGGAAGCCACTCTTCCGCGCACACTGTGGACAATGCGCACCTGTTCCTGTGCCTCCCTCTTCCATAACATGTTTCGAGCCACGTCAATCACCGCTCTGGAGAACTCTGGCATCTTTGCCACTGCTTGGGTAGTCGTGTGTTCGTATCGGGGTCGTGAGGGCGAGAAGCCCGGCGGATCGGGTTGATGTAGGTGAGTCTATCTGCAAGCCCTGTGGATGGATGGAGGAACAAGAAGCAGATGAAGGTTCGTAGGAAGTCTAGGGACTGGAGGACGTGGGTGGTCGTCGATGATGGTGGTCAGGACGGACCAGGACGCAAAAGAACGGAGAGCCACATCTTGACCTTAGCCGAGGTGGCCCCAGTATTAGGCGCCCATACCCCGCACGACAGCCACAAAGTTGAAGCAATCGGAGCTCGGCCCGGTCTGTTCAGCCTCATCTTGAAACTTGAGCAGACTGGAGGTGTTTGGAAAGGCCACTTGTCTGCCTCACATAAACCCACCCCTTCGTCGACATACGAGTACGAGAAAATATATTCTGCTCAACGGCCAGCAAATCATTCGACCGCTTAGTGGCCGCGTACTGCAAGCGGCGACGAGCATCATCCGTGAAAACTCGGCGCGGGGGAGCGCCGCTCGGCTGGCGACTTCGCTTGCGATCGTCGACTGCCAGGGCAAAACTATCATCATCTCTCAGATCATCATGGGCAGCGACATCTGGAGTCGGGTCAGGTTTTTTGAGCTGACGTTGCTCCATGGTATACATCATACTTAGTATTATCTATGACGAACGCTCAGCCTTCCGCAGCCACCTTGAGTATGTTATCGTGACGTCCTTCGGTTGAGGAGGCGTGTTACCATGATGCTTCTGGATCCTATGAGGACTCCGATGTCCATTGAAGCAGCGATAGACCTGATACATATGGACATAACAAGAAACCGACAGTAATACGCAGTTCATGACGTCGGCGCGCGCTCCCAATGCGCACTATGTGCGGCCATGGACTGCGCCTGAAACAATAACCAGGGCTTGCTCCCGATCCACCACCATCTCTCACACTCCCATAGCAACTTCTGCTCTACGTGTGTGATGCTCTTGATTGCTGCAACTTGTCAAGACCCTGCATGCTTGTGAATTGGCGTCCGAGTCTGGTTGAATGCAGTTGTCTACGGTCTGTCAGACGATGTCCTGTGCTCCTTCAAGCTGGCTTTCAACCTTATGCATGGCTCTATCACTTGCCATTTGAACATAGCTGGTAAGCAAATCGCACCGGGTCGCCGTATCTTAGGTTGCAGATACATGCCCGTAGTAAGCTGTCCCTATCGTATTGGCAAATCCCTCATCCATCTCAGCGAATTCGAGCTCGGTGATGCAGAAACTGGGGTCGTGGCGGTGAGCCTCGAGCGTCCAGACTACGTGTCGTCGCACTCCGCAGGCACATCCATCTGCTGACCCAGCACCACCCATACAGTACTGCAGAAGGCGAGGTGCGTGCACGAACGCGTGGCTGATGCTCGTCCACGATCACAGAACAACTCCGACTGTGACGGCCTTATCCTGCCCCAGGGTCCCAGCAGCTTCGCCTTCCGAGATACAGGTGAGCGATGCTTCAGGCATGTCTGTCCCCGCACAACGCACTCACCAAGCCTTTCCCATGAATCTTTGCATCATCTAGAAACAGGCGTCTGCATCCGCGCCTTCTGCAGGCTCACTCCGCCTCCGCGGATGGCACGATACTGACGGTCTCTGGTCATTCTACCCCGCTTTCGCCGCCTGCCTGCGTTCTGTGCATCATGGATCGTAGCTTGAACGTCTATGTCTATGTGCCTGCCCCTTCTGTCGTCCGGCCAATGCCCGGGCCTCGGGTGCGCTAGTACGCTGAGTGGGGTGTGCATCGTACACGTATCGTACACTCGTCCAGACGTTCTATCAGAACCCACGTTGTCTTGCTCTGCTCATGTGCCTCCCCCTATACCTGCTTCTCTGCGCCACATCGAGCCAGATCCCCTCCGCGCGCCTGCATGCCCCCCGCTCGTACTCCAGGAGGCGCGCTCCGTCCCCCTTCCTCCTGAACTCTCGGACCCTCCGTCGTCTCGGCTTCGGCTCATCCGGATGCCCCCAGCCGGACCCCATCTCTCACTCAGCCATCGAGGCTCACCGCCTGCAGCGACTGCAGCAGAGCCTATAATTACCCACGTACCAGCGCAGACAAGAACCCCGTCAATACGAATCGCGAATGAATGCATTGGTCGAGCGAAGACGTACCGTGACCGCGTCCATCCCTGGCTCGGGGATAGCGCATCGCGTCTTCAAGAGATCTGTCACGGCAGCGATGCTGGCGCGGAAGACGACCGGCACCCCCGCCGGCAGCTTCGCCCACTGCGGCGCGTCGAGGCTCTCGGGGTACCCCTCGTACGTGCCAAGCACGACCCTCCGTGCGGGCTCGAACGCATGTGAGCCCGTCGTGAGATGCAAGACGAACGTGTCTGGGTCGGCGAAGATGCTCTCGGGGTCGTCGTCTGGCGCCTTGTCCGATGCGTCATTAGGTTCGGATTCAGGTCCAAAGTTCAAGTTCAGAGAAGCAGTCAGCCACACGTCAGATCACAGGGTGCACGGTGCGAGGAAGAATCTGGTGTGGAAGACGGGGCACGGTTCTTCGTGGTACGGAAGGGGATGCGATGTGTCAATGAGACTGACGTCCGGCTCACCTTGACGCGCTGCAGCTGCACCGTGCACCGCACCTCGTCCGAGGCGGGGGGACTGTCCAAGTCCGAGTCCGAATCCGAGCTTGAGCTTGTGTGGGCGCCTTGGCCTATCCGCGCAGCAAGCCAGGCGTCGATGGGACCTGGTGTCCCGAACTTCTTCTTGCGGTACTCTTCTTCGACGTCCTCTTCGCTCATGCGGCGCGGTAGCCGCTCGAGCGGACGCCGGCGGGGAAAGTACATTATGGTACTGCTCCGAGCCCTGGGCATTGTTCGCTATGACTCTTCTCTCAGAACCTCGGCTGTGGGCACTCGCAGGACGGGAGGAGGCAAGGTTCGGGGGAGCGGGAAAGTCGGGAGCGGTGAGTCAGAGACCCGAAGTTTGGCCCGAGCCAGTCAACCAAGAGCGCGAAATAAGTAGGTCGGTCCGCAGCTTCTATCTATCCCTCATCTCCTGCAACACATTGTTATCAGCTTGATCCTAGGACAGCATGGGAGCCGATGGGCGCAGAACAACACCGCCTACCAGTACGCCAGTGTGCGTTCGAGGTCCATTTTCTGCATTGGGAAAGTTGGACGTGTTCACTTTCCCTTTCAGGAATAACACGGGGGCATGTGTGAACGGTTCGCTGATGGGGTCAACGCTTGCGTGCCAGGCCTCGTATATTTGCCTGTCTGGGTCTCGCGCGCTCCGTCGACGCATTCTTCGATACCTGGGCTACTCTGGGAAGGCGGATTGTTGGTACCGGCACTGGGAGGTCCTGAGAACATAGTATCTCAGCAGATGTCTCGAGAGTTCATCCACTCCGGTGTTGGCGGTCTGAGCGTTCTTGCATTGACATTCCAAGTACACCTATCGGGGAGCGATTGAAGCACAAGCCTGATCTCTTGAAAGCAGCCCACCTTCTGGACACTGCCTATTAGCGTCAGCTCTGCTTATGCTGTTCCTCAGCAATTACCCCGCGTGACGAGTCTTGGATCCGAGGTGCCACAGAGGTGCCACCCCCGCTGGTCTGGGCGCTTGAACCCTGTTCTCTGCGGTAACCTGGAAGCAATTGTCTATGCTTAGAGGTGATGCTGCAGTCCGTGGAATGCATTGCCACGCCTTCTCGTAAGCGTTCTCCAACTTGCTGGAAGCCTTCGGCGCTGTCCTGACGTTTCATGTCCGCGTGTCGAACGGGGTACGAATTCGACCCTCCGAATACAGCTCTGTGAGCGTAGGGTCTGTCTGAGGTGTGAGCTTGAATATTCTGGTATCGATCATGCACAAACCATGCCGCAATCCGGAAAGACCGCAACGTAACCTCATGGTACCGCTTAGGGCTCGATGTACCGTGAGAATGTCATATCTCGTCATCGCAGTCAGACATGTAACACAGCAGCCTTCTAGTGTCCCTTGCGGTGCCTCTGTGCTGTCCAGAGGACCCGTCCCTTGGCTGTAAAAGCAGACGCAAGGACGGAAGGACCCACAGCGGTCAACAGGGGACAATATGGGCGCGCGCACGTGAGCGTGCGAGCTGGTCACGTTCGCGTGGGTTGGCGGGCCGGATTTGGGCAAGGCAAGGCCGCCTCGTGTTGGGGGCGAGGAGAGATTATATGCCCTCACGATGGCCCGCATCCCTTCCTTCTCGTCCGCTCTTCCGCTGGCACTAGCGCTTCCCTGTGGGGGGCCTCTCGGTCCATATCTGCTCGGGGAGCTCGACTGCCGGGGCCCATCCCTTCAGAGGTGTTTGCTCTCGCCCTCGCGCCACGACCACTTCAGTGAGTGTCCCGTACGCCTCCTGCCTCTCCATATCGCACCCGCGCCTCCCTCCGTTCTATATCACCACTGCCGCAACACCTCATCTCATCTCTCTCCCCTCCCCCCGCAGCGATCTGCACGTCCCACGATCCCCCAAGTCCCCTCCGTCCCATCTCGCCGCCCTCTCCCTCCCTGTCCACCGTGATCGTCCTCCATCGCCATGCCTTTCTTCACGAAGAAGAAGAATGACGGGGCCGTCAACACCCCCCCGGCCCCCAAGTACAAGCCACTCGACCTTCCGGCATTCGGGGAGGGAGAGCCAGACATCCCACCTTTGGCCCCCAGTTGGGCCTCCTCCGACAGTAGCGGCAGCTCCGTCGCCTCCAGCGTTCCTTCCACGCCCGCATCCTCGCCCGCTCCCTGGAGGAGGCCATTCACGCCACATAGGACTCCCGCCGCGCGGTCCCAGACTCCGCAGGAGATGCCCGCCCCGGAGTGGCACGTCTCCCAGCCCGAGCCTGAGGTGTCGCTCTATCGCAAGGCGTTGACGCCGAGCCCCGAGATCTTCAAGCCCCGGCCGCGGCGCGCAGCGTCTGCGCACCAGCCGTCGCCCGTGCAGGTCATGCAGGGTTTGGTCTCGTCGACACCGATGCCCATGTCCGCAACTCAGAGGCCGCTGAAGTCGATTTTGAAGCAGAAGCCAAGTACGTTCTCGCTTCCCACGCATGCGATAAGCGCGAGACTTACCTCTGCTGCTCGGTACGTCATAGCTGTGCCTCGTTCCGCTGCGTCGACGCCTGCGCCGACGGTTCGCACGAAGGAGATTAGGCTGCATTGGCAGCTATGCCCACCTGCGTCGTACAGGACAGCTCGCACGCTGGAGGTCGAGTTTGATCTGCGGAAGCCTGTCGAGGACATAGTGATCCGCGATTTTGCGCGACTGTTCCCGTTCAAGCTTAGCCAGTCGGACGTCGACCAGTATCTTGATCGCAAGGTGTGCGAGTTCCCCCCCCTCCGCAAGATGGACATCCATTATTCGGCGTTTCCTCAGTGGAAGGTCACTGTGAAGCGCGACGATGGTGATGTCCTGCGAGTGCGCGACGTGTTCAAGGCGCTCTATGAAGACCTGCAGAAGCGCATGACACTGCAAGAACGCTCAGCTGCCATGCCCACGCAGGCCAAGATTGACGCTGTCGCAGACGCCTTCATCGAACGCTGCAATGCGAGCACCCGGACAGTCCCTTGGGTTGAGCAGAAAGTGGGCCTTCGGCGAGTCGACCTGCTCACCGGCGACAGCTTCTTCATGGGCCTCACGCGGCCGGAGAAAGACGACCAGGACTTCTGGGTTGCGCACTTCGGAGCCGGTCGTCGCCCAGGGAGCCCAATATGATTTATGCCTATATCCTGCAATTCGATACCCCCCTATGGTGAGTCGCATCTCAGATGTAAGGCGTAGCGGGTCATGCTTACCTCGACTCCTGCAGGACAGGCTAATGCTAACACCCTCACACTTGCCTCCCGCTCCTCGCAACCTGCCTCGCGCATAACATATGAACACCCCCGCTCAGGCTCGGATGTCCGCTATGCGACACACGCCCATCTCTATCATCGCATCTTGTACCACCACCGTCACTTTCATCCATACTGCATGTATCCCCTTCCCTTCCTGGTCAACATCCTCTCGCAATCTTCGTGCTTTCGTCTTTCGTATCTCGCGTTTTGAGTCGAGTCATGGCGCATCCACACGCGCCGCCCTCGTTGTCTTCTGTTGCTCTTCGTGGATAGTCGTGTTGTACCACATATCACTTACCACATACCAAACTCCGCGCAACCCGTCGCATCTTCACATCCCCCCTCCCACTATCCTGGATAGCATCCTCGCATATCGCTGTAGCACGTAAAGTGTGTACTCCACAGAATGGCAAGCCCTTCCGAAACTTGAGCATCGTCTGATGACCGAGCCTGCAAGTCATATCAGGTCATACCGGTCGCGCAAGAGTCAGGTCGCGTCATCGCCTCCGATGTCACTCGGACACGTAGACGTGGTAGACGTGCGCATCATCTTCTCTCGGATCCTGTGATCTGCAATAACATCCATCCGAACAAAGGGATGCGCATCGATTGCCCCCCGCGTAATGCTGCAACGACGACGTCAGAACGCGGGGTACTAAGAGTCGCTGCTCGGCTCGCTTCGAGTCTCGTAACCTGCTTGATACTCATGGCCGAGCTCGGTGACTTGCCGGAGGGACGACCACAATGACGCGACCTGGACACGGGGCATGTGAGACGATACGGCGACACGAGTTCAGATGTGCTTGCATCGTGGCCCCGTTCGACCAAGTTCTGCGGCATTCTATGGGTCCCTGAATGGTTCGCGCCGTCGACGATCGTGCCGGCGGGCCTTAGACTGAACGTGCACGGAGGGACGGCCTGGGCCTAGCCTGTACCCTGCGGGAAATTGCAGATCCTCCCCGCCTTCGCCTTCGCCACCTTCTGGGTTGTGGATTCGGAGAGAAGCGCAAGTTGATCACTCGTGAGCCAGGCGAATGCATGCAGGCGCATCGCAACGCTTGTTACTCACTTCGTGCAGGCTGCGCGGACTGAGGCTGCGGGCAATGAGGCGACCGTGTGATTGTGGTTTGAATGTCGGGTGCGAGCAGAAGAAGGCGTGATCGAGCAACGGGTGATGTGCCAGACTACGCAACGAGGCGAAACGGAGCGGATGCACTGGGCGCTCTGGAACGCAATCCCGGCGGATGTGGGCCGTTATGAACGGACGCGAGGCGTGCCAGTGGTTCGCTGCAGCAGCGCATATGAGAGCGAGCCATCGAGCCCGATTAACTTCTGGGGCTTCGTGAGATGTGCTGCGTACATGCATGAAAGGGTGTGGCGTACCATGGACCGTGCATCCGACCGACCGATCTGGCGCGCATATATGCACCCACAAGCGACTATACGCATGCCGCAGATGTTCGAGTTCTCATGTTCGGTATGCGTAGCAGACTGTTTCGCGCTGCCGTGTCGTGCATTTGTTCTCACCTGCGCGTCCCGTCCTGTCGTTCGATGTGCGTTCAAGTGCTCGTGTAAGTTCCATGAGCAACATGCTCCCGGGTGTCCTCAAGCCCTCAGTACGCAGCAAGGCAGCAGAAGTAGAGGGAAACAAGGAGTGAGGGACAGTAGCAAGATGGGGGGTAGAGTCAGGTAGGAAAACTCTGCGTTGGTTGGGTTCAGGGCAAACGCGTAACGCGTCCATCACGTGCCGTGACTCCTCGCTCCCCGTAACGCGCCCGAGCGCTTTTCTGTAGTAAGCGATGAACTTGTCCGCGATATCGCCCTGAGGTTAATTGAACAAAACTCATGTTGGAGGCCATAGGGTGAGTTTCCTGACGAGCTTGCACAGAGAATCTAATACAGACATCTACTAGAATCGACCTCAGATAAGCGCAGGGAGTCTTCCTGAGCCCCTTCCGCGATCCGTATGATATGCCAGTGGCGGCTACCAATGGCTTGTGAACCAGGTGAGTTCTACTTCGCAATGTGTACATGAAGTAAGGGTTAACAAAAATATTGCAACTGTTTGTGCAGATGGTTGAGAGTAACAGCGGTTGGGCCGTCAATCCAAGCACTGTGTCCCGTCACCAAGGCCGGGGTATCGTTTGTATCGGTGCGGATCCGGAGGGACATATCGCTGGTATGCGACGAGCTGCCAAATGTCTTAGAGGAAATGTAAGTTGGCTACTTTCTTGACCCAAGAGGAAGCTTCACGGCAAGCCCGCGCGGCACGCTCACATGGAGTCACGCTTCTAGCCGCGGCGCCACGCGTTCAGAGAAAAGCTGGAGATGCAGTGAATACCAGCTGCCCTGTCAAACAAGGTCAGCTCCGCTGTCACGGCCTACTGTACACCCCACTCGGACGATGCATACCATGCACAGGGAAGCAAACAGGAAGGCCAGCTACGGTTTGCGCCTTGTCCTCGCCGTGTGTGCCACCACGCCGCGCGAAGCTGATGCGGCGAGGTCACGGAAGTGAAGCGTGGGCGTATACAGTTGGTAAGAAATGGCAACGTGCGGCCATGTTTTGGGTGACAGTAATACGCGTCGCAGAACCGGGACCATGTCGTAAAGCAGCCACCATGATCCGGGTACCGTGTCCGGGCGCACTGGCGAGACCTGTCCTCGACTGAACCTCCGCATCCACGGAAGACGAAGGCGACTATACAGCACCCTTGCATCGTATGCGGTCTTCACAATCCGGACATGCGGGACTGTCGTCTACTTGCGCCGCCAAGTGGCGTACCGCCAATGACTTCAGCCAAGCTGTCCGTCGTGAGGAGGCCCCACTGCACATACCATTTTCATATGTGTCTTTCGCACTGAGGACAGGGTCCGTTGGCGTTCTTCGGAAAGCAGCAGGCCGCGAATGTGGTATACCCACCGCATTTCCATGATGGTGAGATTCAGTGCTTGTCAGCATATGTGATGCCGATACTCGAGGTGACAAAGACCAGCCTTTCTGGGCAGTAGAAATCCAGCATTATTCTAATGATGTCCTTTCTTGGGACGCAGTCTGCCAGATGCTGCGCTTCAATGGCGTTTCCGGTGTTGGACAGAGGTAAGCATCGCAGTCTTCCATATGGTCCTGCAACGGTTAATTCGTGCCTTCACCGATAGCGAGCACAAGGTACTCGCATCTATCTGCGTTTCCTCTATCAACCAAGCGATGCCACTGCGAGACGCAGTGATTAACGTCGGTATCACGCTCGCCCGTGACGTGCTCAGGCGTGACAGCCCTCAAGGACCGACGAACGCGAACCCTGCCAACCGAGACAGTCAACATTCCTCTCTACTTCTTGCGATCCTCGCGAGTCGTAGACGAAACAGGGTGCCGAGTCCAGGAACGGCGTCGATAATTATATGTCGAAAGCCATCCGAATATGTCAACAAGCACCCGGCGCGCCTTGCGTTACGTTAACCCTCTGTGCCCTCAGCGTCTTCCACCGACATGCCAGGCGACAGGGCTTCTTGATCGTGCCGCCTAGTTTTCGCCCCGGTACATCAGTCTTGCAGCAGGGAAGGCCGATGTCATCCAGGTGCCACATACATTGAAGACTCACATAGACGAATCCCTGTAGGGCCCGCGCCTCTTCGCCCGTACCCACTAGATGCCCGGCCATAGGACAAGCCCCTGAGGCCTATCTTCTAACAACGGGCATCTGCCAGTTCCACCGGTAGCCTCTCGGTATTCAGCCGTCTTCCATAACGGACTGTGAGGTTTTGCGCACCACGTCAGCCGAGTGTCACGACGTCGTCTTTCTGAGAGAACTATTCAAACCGCTCCCCCCTGCACGTCGCCCGAATAGGATCATGTACAAGGTTCTGCGGTCGAAGGCAGGGAAAGGGGCCTTACTGAGTGCGTACAGGCGCTGCCGTCGTCAGCACTGGCGATCGCTACCAGGGTGAGTGATTGTGGAGGTCGGTGCTCTGACAGATTGAACCAAAGGGCGAGGAGCATTTGAACGTACCGCTCGTATGGTCTTCCTCTGCCTTTGTTGCCGTCGTCGGCTTTCAAGGAGTCACGACGTCCTCGAACACGCTACCCGTGAACGTTTCACGATGGGCGGTCCTCGCCGAAAGCCGAAATCGGAGTCGCGTGCAGAAGTCGCGGGTTGTCTGGGTGGGACCGATCCCGACACCGAGCACACCGAGACATGACAGGTATGTGGGTGTTCTAGTTCAGGGTGTTCCGCGGCAGGCACAATACTGATGCAGAGACGTAGACTCGATAACTCTACAAGCGGACGGGATGCAGTTGCTCGCCGTGCCTCTCGGACGGGGGAAGGGAATATCTTCCTCGCACCCGGCAATACCTCCTTTCAGCTCGCTCTCCCGGGGCCTTTGGCCAGCGTACGCCATAGGCGGGAGCCTGAGAAGCGCTGGACCCTGGGCTTCGTGATCAGCCTGCGGGCCTGACCTTCTGCAATTGTGCTGCAAGGGGAGGTTCGATTCAAAAGGGTATCGCCCGGATGCTATCTCATATCTCGCTGACGGGCAACCGTCTCCACAGTACTGCGAACTCCCATGCGTCCAACGCTCAGAACGCACCGGGCGCCCAGGATGCAGCGAACCCTCCCGGCCTGGTCCCTGACCGTGACTCTGCCAGTGCGTAATGGCGATTCGCACTTTGTTCCTATTTGGACCGTGCGATGGGTACGGCGCGCACGCCCGTTGCCACCAAATTACAACTTTGCATCCTGCGCGCGCGTGCTGCGTCCTGTGCCCGTACGGGATAGCAGCCCTCCGGCTTCGCAATTCAGCCCCCCCTCCACAAGCGCGAGGCCAAGGGAGGCAGTCGGGCGAAAGCCTTGGACTCCGAGGGAACTCCGCAGATCGCGTCTCGTCGCCGCATGTGCACGTCCCTCCTGCAACAGCCCCCGAGCGCGACCCCCGTTCTGCATTCTGCATCTGCATCTGCATCTGCGACATCATCTATCCTTTTAGGATCCGTTGTGGTCTACCTGATGTGCCCATTCAGTGTGACTATCAGAAAGTGGCGCAGAAGGGCTGCTGGAGGCTGCTTGGATCGCCCGACGTAGGCGGAGAGTTCGCAGGGAAACACGTCGCCGTGCGACATGTGCTGCATATGTCTGCGAACGCGACCGGGAGCAGCCTGACCGAGCTGGAGAAGCTCGAACTCGTAGCGGCGAGGCAAGTCACGCTCAATACGTCGACGTCTCGCGGCCGTGGTGCGCAGGGAGGGTCGGACACATTCCATCGCCCATGTCGCCGCAGCCAATCGACGGGCGGTTCGCGGTTCGCGGTTCGCAGTTCGCAACTTCCTTCTCCCAGGTGCCCGGTCGCGGTTCCAGAAGACGAGGCGCGCGGGGACGCCCTGTCACTCGTGCAGTCAGAGTCTCGCCGCGTCGTCGCCCAGAATCCGTTAGGCCCGGAGACGCGCCTCTAGGCAAGCAGGAATGACAACACAGGCAGCGACGTGTTGGGAAGGGTCGCCGTCGAGAGAATCCTCTGTCGAACACGGGACCTGCAGGAACCCGAGACCCTGGTAATTGGCGTTGAAAGAGAAGCAAACTGAGTTCTGTTCAGCCACCACCGCAGCGGAGACATGGCGAGTGTTGAGGCCTGAGGCCTGCGGCCGTGAACGGCCCATGGAGAGACGTGCCCGGGCACGGATGGACGGTCCAGGACGGTCGCCTGGCTATCGATAGCGTCAGCACCCGTACAGAATAGAGAATTGAGAATCGAACATCATCGAAACCGATGCTCCCTTGTGCGCATTCGCAACTTCGCGCGTTCTGCAGTCCTGGACTGAACCTACCGAGCAAAGGGTACTGCTCGATATGGGTGGCGGTACCCAGGCTCGCCGCTGAGCGCGAGCTGGGATGAGAACCTGGGATTGCGAGTCAGCCTTTTGGAGAAGATGAGAAATAGATTGAGCCCTATCACACCGCGATGAGGGAATACGGTTCGACAGAATTATATTGGTACAGGGCGTAGAATACTATACAGGGACTCTATCGTAGTCGTATCTGGGTGTGTGTAATACAGAATGCTAGCGTGAACGACAGCGATGCACGGCGGTAGGACGAGAGCGTTGGTGCGAGGAAGGTCAAAGTACAAATCCACATAAATACGAAACAAGTTCGTCGCTCGGAGATGAGACGTCAAAACCTCGTCATGGACAAGGCAAGGCAAGGCAAGCGCGGGAGCACTCATGCGAGTGCACAAGCACCCTCCTCCCACTCCAAGCGAGAGATGACACCCATAGCTTTGCAGACAGGACAGGAGACTTCCACCTCTCCTTCATCGCCCGCAGGCTCGCCGGTCTTCACCTCGTGGCCCCAGCCAGTGACTCGCTCAGCGCTAACTAGACACGCTGGGTGGAACTTGTGTTCACACACGCTGCCCGACGTGTCGGACTTGGGCGGACGAATGGTGATTTGTCGGAGTGACGACAGATCGATCGAGGAAACCGGATCGTCGTCAGACGGTCCCAACCCGCAGCTTATGTCCGAGCAACGGAGACCCACATCCCGCTCGTTACGTTCGACGACCTGGCGCAGCGTCGGTCCGGGAGCAGGGGGTGGTGTCCACTGGCGCTTCTGCGCGGGCCTTCTAGACCCTGACCGCTGAGCTCCTTGAGGACCGTGAGTATTCATCGGCGGCATGGGCGGAAAGACTACGGGAGGGACAGGATACATGAACCACTCTGGACGTGGTGCGTCTTGTCCGTTCTCACCGGGAGCGGCATCTCCAGCAGCAGTAGGGGGGGCTTGAGGACCAGCGGGGGGTATGGGACGTCCAAAAAAGCGTTCGAACGTCTCACGGACGACGTTCTGTAGGAAAGTATCTTCGAATCGGAACCCGTTGCTGTCTGTGCGCGGTGGTGGCGGAGGAGGTGCTGGTCCGTGCACCGTCGGGCCCATAGGGTTGCCACCCTGAGTTCCCAGGGTTGGAGCACCAGGAGCCCGTCCCGGGTTCATGGGGATGATCATACCAATGTCGAATGTCACGAACGGCGGGAGGGGCTGATGTGGCTGTTGCCCGGCCTGGCCAGGAGCGTTCGCAGGCCTTACTTCAGCATTAGCGGGTGGTGCACCCTCGGGACCGGCAGCCCCGTGCGGTGCTGTCCCTGCAGGTACAGGAGCAGCCTGAGGGACAGCGACCGGAGGGACCTGGGGACCAAACACGGGTTGCGCCTGCGCCTGTGGTGTCGGAGCCGCACCAGTGCGTGGGGCTGGCTGAGGGGGATGAGCGCGCAGAGGACGGGGTCGATAGGTGAGTGAATCGGGATCGATGTCGAACCTACAGGAAGGGCATGTCGTCCGCCCTGGCTTCGAGAACCACGGAAGGAGGCACGTCGCATGGAACGCGTGCGAGCATGGAAGGACCACAATCTTCGGATGTGGGTTTTCACCGGATGAGTCTGGTACAGTAGACGAGGCGGAAGTGGTCTCGGAGGACGATGTCTCGCCTGGCGAAGATGAAGCGGGCGCCGAGTCATCGACGTCCATGTTTACCTCGCCTCCTTGCTGAGAAGCAGAGTCGTCACGAGCCGCTTGTGCCGCTTCAGCCTTCGCCAATTCCGCATTACCCTCAAACCCACCGCCCTCAGGCTCGAGTAGGCTCTCCCAGCAGACGGCGCAAGTAGGTATTTCCCCACGAGCAGTACCGGGACCGCCGACTTGCTGCATCCGCTTCACAAGCCCGACAGGGACTTCCTCAAGCCCGTCGACCAACCTCTGGGCGCGCTCGGGATCGTCCCGCTCCTCCAATCTATCCATTCCAAACGGGAACGGGAACGGAAACGGAAACGGCGGGAATGTGAACCCGGTATTGCCGGGTACGTTGCCGCCATCTGTGAACGGAGGATAGACATAAGGGGGCGGGATGAGGAAGATAGGACGGAAGGGGGCATTACCGTTGCCGGCTGCGCCTGCCTGCGGCGCCGGTCCATGCCCGGTGATGGGGAAGTTCATAATGAAGTTGAGCATCTGGGGGCCAGGCTGCGCAGCGTTCTGAGGCTGAGGTGCGCCCCGGGGCAAAGAGGTGGCCTGTGGCTGAGGAGCGTCTTGCGACTGGGTGTTCCCAGGGGTGTCATTGAAGGGGATGGGTATGATGTCGAGAGTCAAGAACAGACCACCGTACGGAGGAGGCAGGCCTCGAGGTTGTTGTTGTGGCTGCTCTGTAGATGCACGCGCGTTTGGTTGCGCATGGGAAGCCTCGTTCGGAGCAGCCTCTGGGGCCTCTGGGACTCCGTGATCTTCGGGTATCGGCATGTACTGATGATGCTCGTCGTAGTCGTGAGGAGTTGGAGAGTGCATGCGTTGACGATTCGACTCTCTCCAATAATCCTCGTCTTCATCCTCGTCTTCAACTCGGGCACGACGTGTGGTGCGGGCCTGGGAATTGGGTGCGGGCTGAGACGACGAGGACGTACTTGACGAACTAGCCTCCTCAACCGAAGTCATTTCTACATCGCGAACCGAGTCAGGTTGGGAGGTAGTGGCCCCGGAAGCAGAAGAGGATGCCATGGAAGTGGTGGAAGTGGACTCTGGGAAGGTAGGTGGGTATGTTGCAAACTCTAGCGGTGATGAGACCTAGATAGCATGAAAACGGATGAATGAGCTGGGAGCCAAGGCGAACAAAATGACAAATCACTCGTACTCACAATAGCAGGAGAGACGGTCGGCGACCCTGATGGTGCGCCGCTGCTAATTGTCTCGGAGGAAGGAGAAGAGAGGGATGGCGCTGACGACGGTGTTTGAGTCGCCTGGGGAACTTCAGAGGATGCTTGCCCTGCACCTGCTGAAGCCGCAGAAGTATGTGAGAGCAGACCTCGGACGAGGTTGATCACGGCCTGTCCGATAGGGCTGTGTTGGTCGTGTGCGTTGTTGTTGCTGTCCATGTCGAGGCCGAGCGACGACTAGAGAAGACAGAAAGACAAGATGATGATGGTAAGAGAAGAAGACGTTGCGGAGGTCGCTGTGGGGAACGGCAAGTATATGCGCTCCAGGCTGTCCTCAGTCATGACATCGACGGAGCCCGAGGCGCCGGGAACAGCCCGGTAACAACTCGTAACGACTGGAACGTTCCGCCCCCGCTCCAAAAAAGGCAACTCGCCACATCTCTACCCCGCCGCCAGGTCTAGCCCCACCCCGCCAATCGAACCACCCAGCGTTAGCCGCAGAAGGTCACTTCGCCTGCTGCCAACATGAGTGCAGCACGAACAAGTAGATGCGAACACGAGTCTGTGCATGAAGCGACGCCCCGCACATAAGGCATGTCCCGTTTTGTTCGTGGCCGATGGTTAATGCTGACTCTTTGCTTCAGAGGCTGAGGTTGAGCTGAACATCCATATCTATGGTCGAGGAGCTGTATGACTACTTGGAACGAGCAGCACATCGGCAACCATATTCCCCCTCTCTTCAATTGAGTACGGGACTGGCGAGCAAACCTGATCGATGGGCGCCGGTACGTACGTACTTTGATGGCAACCGACTTAACCCACCTATGTAACTCATAGCGAACTCAGATTGTTCCCAGCTTACCGCACCCACACCTCCGTTCATCTCGGCGGGAAGGTCTTGTGCAGCTCGACATTCCGGCCCGTCCTATGCCTAACTGACAGCAAGTGTATGGCAGTCTCCAACGGTGAACATGCTCTTCCTCAACCAGATGAGGACATCCTTGTAGTGCGCCTATAACGTCCACTCTGTGACTGAGGGTCGACGGATATGAACTCCACTGTTCTTTGCTTCCTCGTACTCCCCAAAGTGCTTCCTATCGGTCCCTCGCTCGCAACTCGCCAACATCGTCCGCACCGCACACGCAGTAGCTATCCATGCAGCCGTAAGAGGTTAAGATCCGAGACCCTGAAAGGCGGGACACGCATCCGACGTGAGCGATCAGAATTTGTCACCGATAAAGTTGGTGAGGACACCCCCATTGTACGCTAGAAGCACGCCTCGAGATTCACTTCCTATCCTCCAGGACCACTATCGCGCCCTGCGCGCAGTCCGACGTGCGACATGCAGCGCTGCCTTGGGATGCCTCAGACACCATGCTGACACTGTGGCGGAGGAGACATAGGGTCCCCACTGCGCTCGTCAGATCCAAAGGTGCCCTGCAACCGTCCACAATGGCGGACGGACGCCACCGACGGTCGACGTGGGACCGTGCTCCTGCGGTCCGCGACCCATAGCCGCCGGCTCTGCACCTCCTCGCCGTCTATTGCGTTCTGCATTCACACCAGCTGCCGTAAGTGCGCTTGTGGTCCATGGGAGTGCCATTCTGTATCGCTGATATTTTTGCTGCAGCCATGATGCATCAGTACTGCTCTCCGCTCCGGGCCTTAGGCTCTCGCAATGGCACCCTCAACACCTGGACGCCGTTCTGCGTCGGATGTTCACTGCCGTTGAGAGGATGCGCCCAGCGAACAGCGCATGCGACACGGGGCCCCAAACAGATGTTCGCCTTGTTCTCTTGGGGGCACGCGCGCCCTCCGGGCCATGTTTAAGCTCTTCGGAACCATCTGGCATTAAACAATTCTTGAAAAAGATCCTCCCCACCCCCCGGCGCTGCACATGCCGGCGGCCGCTGTCAAGCACGTCCACAGGGTCCCTGCAGCTGTCCGCTGCGCCCGCCGCACTCGACTTAGCCATCAGTACGCAGGGCGGGCCGGACGATCATTAACCAGCCCTATCCGCGACCCGCCGGCAGGCCCATACTGAGGATGCGCACATTGCGCGGCGGGAGATCGTCGCGGGCGTGACATCACTCCGCGGGAGCACGGGGAATTCCAGGGCTCTCGAGCTCATACCATACTCGTCTTGGACTGCTCCCGGGGACCCACGCGACGCCCGCCCGCCAAGCGAGGCAGGGAGACCTGTCAATGCAGCCGATTGATCACCGCGGGGTCGTCGAGGAGGCTGGGGTCTATCTCCCGACTATCTCCACCGTCGACCGACCGCCCGTCGCCTCGCCCCCGACAAGAATGGGGAACTGCGTACCGGCGCGCATTCCCGGCTGGGCCCGCCTCTGCCGCGGGACCTGTCATGCAGGAGGTCGAGCGCGGCTGGGGCGGTAGCGCCCTGGTACGTATACGAAAGCTTCTTTGCGCGATAGTGTTGTCGAATCCCTCCCGTGGCGCGCATGGGTGCGGAATCGTATCGATCAGGCGCGCCGTACCTTGTCTCCAGATACAAGATCGAGATTATTCCTCCGATGCGGCACGCACGGACAGGCCCCCATGCGGTCCGTGTGCTTCCACCGGCTTCTGCAGCGACTGTCGCCGTAGTCCCGTTGTCTCGTTCATATTAACAAGCTCCGATTCCGCCCAGCATCGCTGCGAAATTGTATATACCATGAGAATCTCTTGTACATAGCCTGTGCCTGGTGATTAGAATAACTGGTGGTAAGTTATTGCCCCCGAACTCTCTTCACGCTGTCGCACCAGAACTTGCATGCATATGATGCGTTCACCCGCAGCACTCTGACGCTGCAGAAGAACCCTCCCCGGCTCTCGTCATTGACTCTTTGCTTTCTCATTACGTCGGTGGTGTCGCAAGTATCGCCTCGCCGCAGGCAGTCCGAACTGCAGAGTCCCGTCAATTGTACAGTCAGTTGACCAGTCGTCGAAGCAACGTACTTGCACGGTGGGATATAGAACCAACATGATAGCGCCAACTGTCCAGGCCCACCTGACGCGCTTCGGCAGCGGCTCGGGAAACTGGCCTTGACTCCATTTCGTGATAGCCAGCAGCTCCGTACATATCGTGGCGAGCAGCAGCCAGACGTGCTGTCCCATTCGCACGGCCTTTCTGCTCACGAAGCATGAGATACGCCCAACCGAGCGGTAGCGGTCATCAGTCAGCCTCATATGTTTACAGCACGGACAAAACAGGCGTACCTCGGATCGTTAACGTACTGATATAGTTCCCGTACCGCGGGAAGCGCACAGAGAAAGACCCCCACTAAACGCGCGATTACGAAGGGATGGTCGGGTTCCATCCATAGCAATGTCTGACAGCGATTGGTCAACACTACATAATGTCTCGTAGTCATCCGGCGCACCTTCAGATAGAATGGGTTGAGTTCAGCCGCTAAGAACACCGCCAGAAGAAGAACGACGGTCACGTAGTGGACAAACGATGCCGTGCCCTCCCACTTGAAGGTGGTCCAATCATGCGGAGAGAACTGACTGATGACCCTCTTTGTCTTGGAACGGAAGCCTCGTGTTTGGCGGAAACCACGCCATGTGTAACCCTGGGGACAAATTAGACATAACAAGGGAAAATTTAGAGTTGTCTTACTTTGACCTCGAGAAACTGGCATGTCTTCATACCTAGCAGCGGCAATTTCAGCGGTCAATCACATTGTCCGCGGAGGTGTCAACTCACCGAGATACGTTCCGAGCCAGTTACAGATGAGCACATCAAGTATCCACTGCGTATGTTGTCAGTACAGCGAGAATTTCCCGATATGAAGAGACGCACATGGTCCCACCAACACTGCGTCACCATGCACTGTCAGACGTCACCGTATGCTATCCTTGAGGCATGACGCACCTCTGCGAAGTTGGCGAGCTGATGCTGCAAGCTGTACTCAGCGAACTCAAAGGCAATGCTGAGAATCTGGAGGCAGTGTTAGGTCTGAACCAGGTAATCAGCGGACTTGGAAAACTAACCCAGCAGAACCAGTAGTCACGCAGGATCAAAGCCTTGCCGAACCACCCTAGCGCGTGCGCCAGGCAAAAGATATCTATAGCGTTCTACTGCCGCATGTCAGCGGACGGAGACTTCACGACGAACGTCACGGACTAGACTCACCCAGAGGTTCTCAACGGTGAGGTCGCAATTCTCAGCGTAGCTCTTCTCCGGGAGGGGTTTCCCCAGATTGGGGTCCAGATACTTCATCATGGACCGTGCCGAGTCCAAGTCTTGGAAGAGCAAGAAGACGAGAGCGAGCTCGTAGAGCAGGTTAATGCCCAATATCGCTCTCCAAAAGGCTAGCGGCGCCCGTCAGACAAGAATTCCACTGCACCCGCGAACCAGAGCGCACCTGGGTGGGGTCGAATGAATGGCCCGTCTCGAAACTGTATCATTGAGAACAGCAGAAACGAGGCGATCGCTGCATATGCGCCACTAACAAGCCGTCAGCCGACGAGCCCACCGCGAACGTTCACACAATGTGTCTCGCACTTACACTCGCTTCTTCTCTTGGCCCTCCCTGAGCACGTCTTGGGTCATCGCGACATAGGCCAGTATTGCAAATCCGACTCCCAGCGCGGTTAGGGTTATCGGCTTGTAGAAAAACCTCAAGGGTCATGAGCGCAGGAAGGGGCAAGGAACAGCTTCGGAGCATGTACGTACTCGACGCTGGTATCATGCTGCTCCTGGAAGGGTGTGATTTGGGTATATGGTTCCTTGCGGTCCGCCTGCGCGGTGGAGTCGGGATCTGTAAGAACCTGCCGCCTCGTCTAACGCCAACAGGGACTCACATCAAACCCTGCCCATGCAGCGGTAAGACATGGTTACCACCGCGCTGGAAGAAAGCGTAGACTCACAGCGTACGGGCGTCCCATCCAAACCCGGCAGATTCTGCGATTCCTGCGCGTCGTGCGGCGGTGACAGCGGGGTGTCCGAGTACTCATCTGCGGGTGATGTCAAGGGAGAGGATGACGAGACTCCAGGGTCCTCTGGGTGCGACATCGCGAAGGGCGTGATGGTCGAGGTTGTGGTAGGAAGCAAGAGTTGGACGCCGTCGCGAACAGACGGCCGCGCCTGGCAGCTGCCAGTGCAAGCGAGTATGACGCGCTGCACGCCACCAGCATGCGCCCAGCGCGCTTACGGACACGCCGATCTACCGTCTCGCGTCGCGGAATTTGGCACCGCTACCTCCCGTTGGGTCAACGTGCGGTGCCCGACTTTGTCAACTCTTCGCCCCACGCGTGTCAGACTCGCTGGACGCGAGAACAATGCACTTTTCAAATATCTGACCGACAACAGCGGCCGAGCGCCGCAGTCGCTTCAATTTACGGTTATAGCACAAGGACGCGTTGTTACGCGCGCGTCATGGCAGATATGGCTCTTCCGTCATTCAATGAAAGCGACGGCCCGACCCTGCAGAGCGGGGGCTTGGTGTTGCAGGCCAATCATACGGCGAGTTGTTAGTCAATATGGCGTAAGTACAAGAGATACATTGTCTGCACTATGCCAACGGACATAATCTTCCTCTCAACCGGAGGGGTGGGATCGATAGCGGCCCTGAGGTCTGAGAACCTCGGGCGGTGAGTATGCGAGAACGGCCCTCGTGGGCGCATGGACAAAAGGCAAGAGATCGCACCGCAAATTATGGGTGCTGTCAGACGAATTTCGGGAGAGTCGACGTTAGCGAGCTCGCCCGGACATGATGCGGTTGGGATCGAGGGTCCTGGTGGACGACGTGCAGGCTAGCCACTAAAGACGCGGTGTAGCACCAGCCACAGGGCCTTCTGTGAGTTCAGAACACTCCGTATCGGTTGGATAGTTGCCCGAAGACTTACCAGGAAGCACGAGAGCTCCAGCTTGCTTACACCGTTCCCGACACATCGGCAGAGCCCTGCGGGCTCTTGAAGACCACCTTGTTGCTGGGAGACGGTCGGTCCTTTGTAGAGGCTATTCTATGTCCCTTATTCCCGGCTTGTGGAGCTCGACGCGAGCTTCTCAATTGCGAGCCCCCTTTCCAGAACCCGCCGGGCGAGAGGAGAAGCGGAACAGACGGACATCTTCTGCTAGCCCTTGCAAGAACGTTGGAGTCGTCTTCAAGGCCTCGGAAGCGTTGCCGACCGCGTGTACCATTCCAATCACGAGCCAGGGGTACAGTGCACAGCTGCCAGTCTGCACCACAATCCGCACACCTGTGGAGCGAGTGTAGAGTGTCGTCGGCTGGCATACGTACTGGAGGCGTTCCGTAGATCCCGTTTGTATCGTACGGACGCGAGCAGCCGCGAAATTGGTGCAAGAAGTCGATCTGATGCCGCACATGCGAAGTGGTGGCGCGGGTGAAATACACGAAAGAATCGACGGAGTTTGCAAGATCCAACCAACGCCGACAGCGTCGAGGAGTGACATACAGCGTCCGTGAGTTCAAACGCACCCGCATCCGGACCGCGAGGCTAGACGAGTCCGAGGTAAGAAGAAGTGGTGTAAGAAACTGACTCGAGCTGTTCCACGGGGTCAGGAGAATAGTCGGGATTGGGCTTCGGGGCATCTGGTGTGTGAGACTGAAGGGCTGAGATTTGAGCAGGATCAAGCAATATGTCTAAATACGAAGCGCGGTCGTACCAGACAGGTGTGAGCACTTATCGAACGTTCATTCCGGACGCAGCTGGCGGAGTGAAGCGCTGCGTATGCTTCGTGCAGGGAACGGGAATGGCAATTGAGCAGCCACTTGCGCTGAGAACGCTAGAGCAGGCGAAAGCCGGGTAGTGTTGTCGCGTCTGCCGACGACCGGCTTGCATGCTGGGGCAGCATGGCGATCTGTGGGAGCGATCCCTGTGAGAGGATGAGGTTGGCTGGCCAGTGGGTATCAGATGAGAGATACCCACCTGAGATGAGGTCGCAGAGGATGTGAGAACAGGACATTGACCATGTCCGAGGCTGTCGCAGTTCTGTCGGAGTCCCCTTCTTCGAAACAATCAGTGGCGTGCTGGGCGTGCGGTGCCAGTATTCTGAATGGCGCCACAGTGTAAACATACCCAAACACCGCCACCTGCAGTGTTGCCATCGCGAGCCAAGCTCGAGTAAGTAACTTATTGTCTGCAAACCACCCACCCAAGTCTGCACGGGCGCAGCTGGGTTCCTCCTACCCCAGCCAGGCTCTGCATTACACATCGGTCTCCTTGCGAACCCACCGTACAAATATACTCGCTGGTCACAAGAGTTCTATCGATCGTCTTCCGCGGACAACCAACTCCGCGCTTCGACATTCTCACTGATAGCCTCTGCCATGCACGAATGCCTCCATTTGGAAATCCCGTTCTGCGATTGTGATTCGACTGCTCGTAGCCCATGGGTCCCCCCAGCACAATTCTAGTTCCCTGCTTGCGCGGTCGCAGTCTGCTCACCTGTGTAACCGGTACAACATGCGACGAACGGCCTGTTCTGTCATGGAATGTCGCAAGGATTGGCCGGCTTCCGTAGTTCGACACTCTCAATTTCCACTCTGACTGTCTCCAGGTGCACCGCGAGATCATCATCTGGTATCGGATCCCGGTGAGTTCTCCTTCCAAATCCTAAAGCGAAATCTTAAGTATGCGTCCGTCCGCCTTCGGCCGACCTTCCGTAGTGCCGGCTGACGAGAACTGGAACCTAGATCTAGTCCCAATAGAGCACATCTGCATCCATGCTCTTCTCGTCGACGAGAGAAGACAGGGCCCCTTGCCCAGGCAGGTCCGCGGTGTGTGACAACACCCCCCTGGATGATCGGACAGATTCCGCCCACTCGCGGGACCGCCAGTACAGCTCAGATATCTCCGTTACAACCCTTTCTCTCGGACCATGCGCGGATTGTTGGTCAGACGGCCCGTGAGGCATGTGTGCAATGCAGGGATCTTCCGGAGACTTGGCACTCTCATGTCACGTCCTCCCAGGCTCCCCTATCCCACCACCAGATAGCCTAAAGAGATGTGCGCCAGCATCTTGGACGGATCCCTTTGCCGCCTTCGCCTTCTCGCGCTTGCCCCGGATTGGATCACGCAGCCGTGGTAGCAGGGGACTGCGCTGCCTGACTCGTAGACGGAAGCTGCTGTGGCGCCGCGCCGTCCCCGCCTCCCTATCTCGCAGGCATTTGCGCGCGAGGCTACATAGGGAAGAGAGTTCCAAGACCTGTGCCACCTGGACGTGTGGTAGCGGTGAGCGCCGTGGGCCGGCGTGTTAACGTAAGTTGTAGAAGACAACGCGCTGGGCACACCAAACTCAAACGCCACATTTCTGATGCATGTTGACCAAGTCATTTGTCAGTCTCGCGTTTTGCCACGAGTGGCCGGAGTGGGCTCAAGGATCTACGCTCCCTTTGCACTCCGGCGTTCTCGACTCTCACAGGTTCCAGGCGCCCAGCGCTGGCCCATCAGAAGTTGCCTTCGCCCCGAGTACGCCGTCGGCATCGAACACGTTGGAGGGAGCAAGTGCTCAACCATTTACCCGACGTTCCGTACCACCCACTCGTCTCCGGTCATTATCCCCTTCTCTTCACGCGCCGTACAAGTAGCTGCACCGACACCAGCCGTATGCACGGATTCGTCATCATATCGTCGTCGTCCTCTACAGCCCCCGAGGACAGGTGTCCAACGCCGGCTCTTCAATGCATCGGGTCATCCGCAGCGTGCCATGACGAAACACTATCCATCGCGAGGTACGTCCTGTTTCGCTATGGGGTCGGGGACCCTATGATGGCTATATGTACATACATGTCCTCCCGGATTTTTGATACCAACCGGTGTCGGGGTTGGCCGTGTGTTGATTGGACTGGTGGGCAGGTCTCCTGTTCCTGGATAAATTGCGCACGGAACATGTCTCCTCCATCGCAGCCGTCTCTGCTAACAGACGCCAACTGTGCCAGCGAACCCGAACCGTGTCTTGCTCACTGAAGCCTGTTGTATGACCACGATCCAAATCGCGCCGGCGGGGTCCCTGGAGCATCGAACGCGAAAGCGGTGGCGTCCTGCGACGACCCTGGAAGGTCTCCAATTCCTTAATTGCGAGGTCTGATTTCTACTCTGATATCTTAAGTTCTTGGATATCATCATTCCATGCATAACGGCATCCGACGTTGCCCATTCAACAGAATCTTATCTGCATCCGCAAATGTCCACGCTAAGGAGATTTCCTGAGCTCACACGTTATGTCACGCCTCTGGTGAAACGGCGTGCGTCCTGGGGCAGTCCAGAAGCGTGCTCAGGGCCGTGGATTCTGTAGACCCCCCAGCGCCAAATCTATGCTGTTTGTCTTCGAAGTCTGTGACGGTGGCCTGGTTTCCGCTTAGATCTCCATTGGCAGGATCTGGCCGTGAAGGCGTTTTGGGAAGACGCTCGTGGCACTACTGAAGCGAATATAAGGATGTCCAGTCCCCCTCCGACACCTCCGAGTCCCCATCAGCCACTACCTTGGCCATGACTATGTCTTCGACTACCATCATCCCTGCAGATACCCTTCCCCAGCCCTTGCAGTTCAAGGGCGAAATCATGGACTTCGACCTCGCTGGCTTGGAGGTGGACCACCGTAAGAGGTGAGTACCGCCTTTGCATATCCAGCACACTCCCCTGCCCCACATGCTCAACTTCGCCTGCTCCGTAGGCGGCGGAACCGGACTACCCAGTCTTGCCTCAATTGCCATACTTCCAAGCGCAAGGTACGCGTACTGCACGCGTTCGTCGTGCATACCCGATGCTGATGCATTTGTCCATAGTGTGATAGGAAGCGGCCGTGCCAGCGCTGCATCCAACTCGGCCTGGTATTAGCATTTACCTTTTTGAACTTCGGGCTTATCCTGACCCGCTCTGGAATGCCGGTGTAGACGGGCCTCTGTGTCTACGAAGTCGACGACCCCGCGCTGAGGTTGGTTACCATCCGTCGTGCACTTTTAGTTCCTCGCGTACTGAAAAGTTGGACGCCCACACAGGGATGATCCGAACATCGACGAGAACACTCGCCTGCGGAACAGGATTGCCGAGCTCGAGAGCCTCGTCCGCGAGCTTCGTGGTAAGCAGCCCTATTTCCGCTTTGCGCGTCCGGCGAGCGCCGCCAACTCAGCGATCCTCTGCGCACAGGCAAACCCCATCCGAAGTGGGCGGAGCCCAACTTCTGCGACGGGGACGCTAACGAGAAGTGGCATTCACGCTCTTCTCGGCGTCTTCAGTACCAAAAGGTCGCTCGCGACCGGCACGACGACCCCAGCATCCAGGGTACCAATGGCCGCCTCCCTCCTGCGATCAAGACTGAGCAGTCCTCCGACCCCGGGCAGCACCAGCTCTACCGGTTCACCCCCTCTCCGACCACCAACGGAGTCGACGGCGGCGCTACGCAGTCGTATAGTCTCTATCGCAACCAGCAGGCGCACCAGCACGGAAACGGGGTCTACTCGCCCACGGACGACTCTTCCTGCTACTCCTCCCCTTCGTCCGCGTCTGTCATGACGTACAGCGAGGCGCGGCACGGCGCCTCCAACGGCGGCGACCAGTACTACCAGGAGCAGCAATACGTGCAGTCGTGCCCATGCGTTACAAACCCCGCTGCGGGCAATGCATTGATCGGGCTCACCAATCAGCTCCAGAATACGCTTGCGCTGTTGCGTCAGCTGCCTGAGCACAGTGCCGCCCGCCATGCATGCGTGATCCTCAGGCGGGTGGCGGAGCTCAACGATATCATGCAGTGAGTGACGATCAGCTCGTGGTCTGGTGCGCAGACGGCTCACTGCGTGTCGTGGCAAGCAGTGGGAACAGCCCGTACAACGCGAACGGCTCGTCATCGTACGAGGAGCTGTCGACGCCGACCGAGACGGAGCTGAGCATGTCCCCTATATCGACCTCGAGCCAGTCCAGCATCGGGCAGAACCAGATACACGAGCAGTGGCCCACCGCCGCCGCCATGGGGCAGTCCGCGGGGTATGACTCGTACTTTCCGGTTGCTGCCGCTCAGCCCGAGCACGTAGCATTCCATAAGACCTATCACATCAATTAGTTCTTCCTTGGTTTCTGGAAACTCTGGTGACACGCTGCGGACATCTATTGGACTCTCTTGCTCGCGCTCGCTATCGCTCTCTCCCTTCCCATATACCAGCCACCCCGATACTTGGCGATACTTGATAGGCCGTTGTATTTATCATATGTAGGACTGGGGCATCCGGTTACCAATCTGTACATTATACGGCGTTCCGTGTAGCATAGTAGCGTAAAGGTAGTATAATGCAGTCCGAATACATCTTGGATACTTCCTTGCTTTTCTCACACCACACTTCGCCGCACCCCCGAATTCCCAGAACGCGCTATATGGACTCCGGACCTTCAGGCTCGATCTGGAACCGGAAGACGCGATCGTGTCCCAAATCTCGCTTGACAACCGCGCCGCTCTCGTCAAGAGTCCAAATATCGCGCTCAATGAAAGTCACGCTTCCGTCCCGACGGATCAGCAATACCGTAGACAAGCGAGTGCCGTAATAAGACTTCGAGGATGGGGTCGCTTGTTCGGTCACGGGTGGGAACGATGCGGGTGGGAGGGGGATAGGCTCCACCTGAATGGTATTTCGCAGCTCTGACCGGTCAACTGGCGCATGTTCATTCTTCCAGCTGGTTGTGCGTTGCATGTCAGCACACCAAAACGCCACGCGGGTGCAGAAAGAGGAGAGAGAGCATGAGAAACGATGGTGGACTCACGTCAAAAGCTCGAAGAGCCGTTCCACGATCTCGGCTTCCGCAGTGTGCTGTGGCAATGTGTCGAGAAGCGAGCGCAGGGCCTGCATGCCATGCTGCACCTTGGGCCATTCATTGGCACCATGGTGGTCGACGCCATTGGACATACCCCCACAGCGGCGTTCTTCATCAGAAAGCATGCGAGCGATGATCGTGCCGCCTCCGCCAGAGTTCGTGAGGAACGCTCCGTCTAGGGATAGAGGGCGCGGTCCGAGATCGCCAGTAGAGACCGAAGGCGACAATACGAGTAGGTTGAATCCGGCATAGGCGCGATCGCGGTTCTCCTCTTGAAACTCGTCGATCTCGGCCTGTAACGTCCGCTCCGGTGCTTTTGGAAGCAGGAACGAGCGAGTGAGGTCTCCGCGGGACGAATCGTACTTCCGGAGCGGTTCCGTGATGTTCGTCCTGAGAAGGGGGTTCAGTAGGATAACCCCAGGTCCAAGGTTCAGACAGAAGACGTACAGAAGAGCAACTCTGCCAGTCCGACTAACTCCTGCCCATGTCCCGCCAGCGAGCAGGTCTCGCCCGGACAGGACACTGCCTCTTGGATCATCGTGGCCAGAAATTGGCCCAAATGAGTGCCAATGAGCATGCGTCGTCGGCCGATCCAAGTACTCGTCCCGATTACTGCACAAAATCCTGGGTATACACGTAAAGGTTGATCAGATTACCGAGTCAAAAGAAGTCATCAATCGATCATGCTAACTTACAGAGCATATTCCGGATGCTCCAGAGTCCAAAAGCCGACACACATTGATCGAGTGGGCGCAGTCAAGGGGCAACAGTGCGTAGAAGGATGTGCGGTTGCAGTGCAAATGAAAGCCCCTAAACCAGCTCGATGATTACTGGACGAAAGGGCGCGAAGAGCAGTACTTCCCGCGGATGTGCGGCGGGTGACCGTCCTATTTCGGATCTGCTGGATCGTACATGACCGACACATGTCGGATGCACACGGACGTGAGTCGTTATATCCAAGAGCGTGGAGGTCAGCGCACTGGTTGGGGGAGAAGGAACGCTCCAGATGGAGGCACACTGACGGGGCTATGACAAGTTCGCTGTTGTCCTGGAACGCGCGAGCTGACGGGATGCAACTAGACCGGTGTAGGATGCACCTCTAGAACTCCGCTACACCGATGAATTAGATTATCTCACTTCCCCAGACCCAGAGGCGTGCCTCAACTGACCTAGGATTGGCTGTGCCGCTACAAGGATGCTGTTGCTCGCTTCCTCGTAATCGAGCTGCTCTGGACCTCTGATAGACGACCCGTTGGATGGGAGAGAGGAGCAAGATACTCATGGATGTCACAGCATGTGCCCGGCCCAGCGCTGGCGGGGCAATCACGCGCATGTGTGACGGGCGTTCTTGGCCACTCTCAGCGCGACTGCTTTGTCCTCCTCCTCCTCGCGATTGGTGCTGGGATTCAAGTGTATTCTTCTAGCCGCTAGGACGATCATCTCTGCAGTACTCGTTCTCATCTATCTTTCTCCGTCGGTGCTGGAGGTCGGCCGGACGTATAAGTGGACATGTCCATTACCACCTGCACTGTCATTCTAGACAACGGAGCCTCGACCATCAAGGCTGGGATACTTGGCATCCACGACGAACAGCCTCGGTTTGTCGGTCTATCGTACGAGAAATGAATAGAGATTGACGGTTCTGCAGGGTTATCCCGAACGCCATCGTGCGTGCGAAGGGTGATAACGCGACGTACATCGGCCACGAGGTCGCGAAATGTCAGGATTATACATCTCTGCGATTCCGTCTGCCGTTCGAGAAGGTGGGAGCTCGAACTTTGACCATCCACCCCTTAGGACCAACGCGTTACAGTTGTCAGGGGTTCCTCGTTGATTGGGATGCCCAAAAGGCCATCTGGGACGGTCTCTTCTCAAAAGAAGTGTTGGCGGTCAGTATGCTTCATTGATATCAGTTGCAAAACGAAACAGTAGGTTCGGTGGAAGATTGTTTGGTTCAAACTGTGTTAGAGAGCCGTGGGAAGCTTCACCGACCTCCCCGGGAGTGAACCCAAATTACAGCGTAGGTTCACGACCCAGTGGGCAAGCTGTTGATGCCGTCTGTTGGATAGACATCCCCGCGACCCTGGAGTGTCGTGCCATGACGATCTCGCTGTATCCTGTCTATCCCGTCTTGCAGTGTGTACTCCAGGGTGATCGCCATGTCAAACATCTGACTTGATTGTACTTGTTCAGGTCAACACCGCAGAATCCTCTCTGCTGATCACAGAACCATACTTCAATCTGCCCAATATACAGGATATCTACGATCAGTTCGTCTTCGAGGAGTACGAGTTTCGATCATACTTCCGATGCTCTCGTGGGCTTGCTCTTCCTCGTTCAGTCTGGCTTACGCTAACTGCTTCCTAATCGGACTGGGTCAGCTGCGTCATTGGTACCCTATGGCCCTTTGCTGGCCAAGCCAAATATGTCACCGTCCGAGTGTCTGCTTGTCATCGACTCAGGATTTAGCTTTACCCACGTTGTCCCCATCCTTGAAGGAGCGGTCGTCTGGGAAGCTGTGAAACGGTATCAGGCTTACATTCTCCTTCTCGTGATTATCCATGCTGACTCAAACATATGGTCAGCATCGACGTTGGTGGAAAGCTGTTGACCAATCATCTCAAGGAGACTGTCTCGTATCGACAGTGGAACATGATGGAAGAAACATACATCATGAACGAAATCAAGGAGGCCTGCTGTTTTGTGTCAGAGGACTTCGCGAAGGACTTGGAAACCTGCCGGTGCGTCTCACGAACGCTGTCCACCGTCTGTGTCCGGGACGGGAGCCTAACTCAGCACCCCGTTTTCCTCGTATCCCTGAATCCTTGCTTCCCGGCCTTGCAGCGCGCGCCCGACCAGGAACCCGATAGTTCAGGACTACATATTCCCGGACTATTCCGCCCACAGACCAGGGCGAATCCGTGCCCCTGGCGAGTCGCTCGGCGAAAGTTACCAAACTCTGACGATGAACAATGAGCGGTTTACGATTCCAGAGATACTCTTCCGTCCGACCGACATCGGCAAATATCACATCCACCCGGATTGCCTTGTCTGAACCTTCGCTCACGGTGATTTGATTTGTCCAGGTCTCGAACAAGCAGGGCTGAGCGCAACGGTGGCGGCGAGCATAGCGCTCCTGCCGGAGGATCTGCAAGGCATGTTTTGGGCAAACATAGGGCTGGTCGGGGGAAACACCGCCATGCCGGGTTTCCGCAATAGACTGTGAGTGGGGTGGAGGGCGACAGGTGCCACATCAGTCCATCCACCCGTCGCCCATGATTGCTTCTGTTCTTCTCTGACCAGCCGCGGACGCTCGTTATGACAGGATGGCCGAGCTGCGGTCTCTTGCACCGATTGATTGCGAAGTTGCCGTGTATGCATCTGACGAGTAAGTCCCTGATGCCCACTCGCTCCATGGACCGCCGCAGCTCGGAATATGGCAACTCACACCCGTCCGCGCAGGCCGATCCTTGAGGCATACCGCTCGGCCGTCGCATTTGCCGCGCGGCCGGAGTTTCCCCAGTTTGCGGTGACACGTGAAGAATATCAGGAAATGGGGAGTAACGCGTGCAGGCGCAAATTCAGGGATTGGAAGCCCGTGGAGAAAGACAGTGCGCGTGGGCGCGAGCCGGCGAAGGGCAAAGGAGCGCGAGGTAGGGCGGACGAAGACGACGAGAGCCCGCCGCCTGCGACGAAGAAGTCTGCTCGTGGGAGAGGACGGGGACGAGGAGCTTCGAAGCGACAGTCGTGAGCACTCCGCTCCCATACGCCACCGGAACGGCTTTTACGACCACAATATTCTTCTTCGATTGTTTCATTTCGCATCGTTCCAGTCATCACTCATTTCGCCCGTCCTCGGAGACTGTACAATCAGCATGGCATCGTGCAAATAGAGCACTCCGCGCTCCCTTCCAATGTGGAAAGGATAGCAACTGCCGACGAGAAGCGTATTCGCGGCGTCCAACGTCGCGTTATGGAACGTGATGGATATTGTACATGTAAACGAAGACACATTCGAGGATGTAGCATATGGTCGAAGAGATACATTGCCGGTTAGTCCTGCTCTCGAAACCCTACAGAGCTAGCACTGCGCGCGCAAGTCACGGACCCCGAGCCCGGAGAAGGGTGCATAGATAGAATTCTGTCTGTCGAGCAAGGTTCTACTGGTTCTCTGACTCTGCGTGCAGCACGTCGATGAGCCTGTAAGAAGCAACGGAGACAGTCAGCAAGGGAACTTCATGCCACACCGGGCGCGCAGTGCGCGGCCAAGCGAACCGTATCACTCACTCGTAGAGTTCCACGACATAGTCCATGGGGTCCTCCCTGTGCTCGCCCCGGATATCGCGCCAGACGGTCGCCGGAACTGGCTCAGCTGGCACCCTGAGCTTCGTGAGCGCGTTTGTCACCGGGGCCTCGCTGAGCACCTTGATATCGGCCTCGACAAATTTCTCGACTCGGTTGAATTCGTCGTCATCCATATTGAAGCGGAGCGATGACTCGACGAATGTCTCAATCCTGAGTAGCGTACCGAAGGTTGTCCACTGCAGGCGGTCTTTGAGCGGAAATAGGGGCTTGGTGTCGATCGACTTGCGTTCCCAGGACTCTTCGTCGCTGCACGGTGCGATGGGGATGAAGTAATCTGCAGCCTCGGGAATCGGCGGCGGCGTCCGTGCCACGAACAGGACTGTGAGATCTTCGTTGTAGCGCGTATCGTCTTCCGACCTTGTCACAAACGAGCCCACCACCAGGCCAATGTACCGGCCTCCGTTGAAAGTGAGGAGGGCTTCTGCCGCTCTTGAATTTGGTGGATAGCAGTTGGCGCTCCCGGCCACGTCCAGAGAGAAGGCGACGTAGGACCCTGGCAGCACCCGCCAGGTGTCTTTGGGAATGCTGTCCGGGGCGTTGGACGCGGACCATGAGGGTCGGCGCGATTCCGACGTCCGGGGGCGCTCGGGTAGAATTAGAGACCCGCACCAGGACCTCGTTGGAGAACCCATCTCAAAGTCACCCGCAGAGGGGCAACCACCGGGGCTAATCGGACGAGGGTGAGACAGGTCCAGAGGGGGAGGAAGCTGGAGGGTCCTCATGGTTGTGCTAGTGAGTCGAGTGGTTCTGAGAGATGATGAACAGGAACGAGAGAGTAGCGAGCAGATCGAGAAGCGAAGCAGGCCAGCATTGGACTTTATATCTGCTCGGGTACACGCATGCCCATTGTCCGTTACAGTCAAAGCGTCGGGCGCCACCGCATTGGTCTTGGGCCACACCAACAATGGCACTGCATCATATGCGACGCTCCAATGGCGGATCTCGGCTTTGACAAGTTACGTCCTGCATACTGAGACCACACTAGCCATACAATAAGACGCGAAGAATGAATAGAAATACACGTATCGTATAGAACTGTCCAAAGCACGAAATCGCTCTAAACCGCCGCCTCCCTCTCCATGCGCCGTCGTTTCCGTTCCTGCTCCTCAAAAATGAGTCGTTCTGCCGCGGACATTGGCGCCTCCCTCTTCTTGCCATTGGTCTTCTCGGTCTCCGTTGACGTAGAGGCCGAGGGAGAAGCAACCGCAGCTTGTTTGAATACGTTCGGTCGCTTCAGTGGATTGGAAACCTTCAGAGGGTTCGCGGCGGGTTTGAAAGCGTTAAGCTTGATGCCAGATGAAGCAGCGGCGGAGGCAGCAGGTTTAGCGGAGAACAATAGCACGACCTTCTCGCTACTCTCGTCCCGTTTCAACCCGACCTCCTCTGCCGGAGGGGAATCTTCGGGCTTGGATCCCGACGGGCCTGCTTCGGCGGCGGCGCGCTCGATCTGCTCCTCAATGAGCATACGCTCACGTTGCTCGTCCGACATCGTCATCCGCTCCTTCTTCATCGACGCTTCCTGAAAATGGTTGAGTAAGGATCAAGTGTATCGGAGCGGAGAAGCAAGTGCATGAGGTAGCCTGGATGTATGGTTGCAGATCTGGCACCCACTCGACCTAATATGTCTGAACCGAAACTCGAGTAGGAAACTGCAATGGCTGGATAAGCCGGTCTCTGACATCCGTCATCTCCAAACCAATGAGACTGAGTGCGCATCACAGATACTGCTACCATGACATCGACTTCCGCGCAAGGCACAGGGCACGATTCGGCTTGACTTTGACAGTCCAAGAGGACTGCAGGGACAGGACGCATGGGACGCGAATGTGGCGTAACGCGGATGAGACCGATTGAAACTGATGATCCGTCTACAGCGGACTTCGTTCAAGCTGGCACAGCAGGCAAACAGCCGACAATCGTGCTTGCATTGAACGAAACTTCTGCAAACGGAGCAAGTATTCAGAGGCACATAAACAACCCTCGTAGACGGGTCCTAGGTCTCCAAGAACCATAGACGAGGGAACACGGAGAACGGCAAACCGACACGTATTTGATGGTCACTGTACTCACCTGCTTTGCAAGAGCCTTGGGGCTGTTATCAATCCATGCGATGAACCATCCCTTCTCCGTCTCATCCACCCGCGCAACACCTGTCCTTCCCAGATGCTTCACGAACTCCGTCAACGTGACCCATCGTGTTGCGTTCATATGCAGATGGTTCCGGTCCTGGATGAACTCCTGGTAGACGTTATTCGCCTTTACACGCTTGGTCCCAAAGCGCCTCGATAGGAGCTGGACGAATTCGGACTGGAATTGTGACGAGAAGTCGGCGATGTGCTTCCCTGCGCTCTCACCGACGACGAGCATCTGGCGGAGGTGGGACTCGGATTGGGTGTGACACTTGAAGCCGTTTTCGTCTCGGCATTGCTTCTGACATATTTGACAGTACCACCGCAGCCGTTGAAGACCCTTCGCCTTCATCTTGTTGGCGAGGTACTTCGGTGTGCCGGCTTTGAGGATTCCAGTCAGACCGTGCAGATCTTCCATCAATATAGTTAGTACATACCTTCTGCTCGAGGCATCTTGTGCAAACAGAGATGGTTCGAACAACGAAAATGAAGTGGAGAGAGAGACTAGTTAGGTATGAGGAAATGGAGAGTGGCGGTCGACGCTATGATAATGGACAGACTCGGAGGCCAGCTGACAAAGCATCGGGCGCCTTTACTCGGCTTACTCTCTTATCTGACAATGACATGGCAACTGACTCCACTTACTAACCTTGTAGCGGAGGTAAGAAAGCTTTACACTCCGAAAACCATCATAAGCAAACGAGCATTGATCATCTTCTTATCAGGTAATTGAGCCGTTGTTGTTTACGCGAGACGCGATGCGTCGACGCGTCTTGTCGCGTTACCTTTGCCACCACTCCCGCCATGGCTCCCGAACTCAAGTCAATCGACCCAAAGTTACCACGATGGGAACCAGCAGCCGACCCGAATGACATCGTCGTACCCGGGCTTGACACCACCGCGCCACCATACGACCAGATTGAGCAGATCGAGCAACTCATCACGATCAAGCTGCAGGTCCTTTCGCCTTCATGCGCAATGTAGTCTGGGCTGCTGACCATTGTCTGAAGAACATAGACGCGAACTTCTCCAAAATCCAACATGTAATGGCCAACAGGATCCTTCCTGCAGTGAAGAGATACGCAGTCGGGACGCAGCCGGTGCGAGAGGCAGCTAGGGTGCGTATTCATTCTGTACTTTATCTCTGTGCCCACACCACATCAAGAGTGCTGCGTCACATCTACGCAAACATCATCCTATGTTTTGTCACTGACCTTGAACCGTACAGTTCTGGACAACATTCTACGAACAAGCAGCTCAGATCCGTATCCCCACCTACGACGACTATGACGCCAGCCATGAACAGGAAGACGGAACGGAAATAACGCACACTGAGTCGGAAGCCACCCCTGCCGAGTCTTCTTCCCGCCACTCGGACTCCGAGTCGGAGGGGGTGAGAACTCCTCAGGCCCACCACACCTTCAATCCCGACCAGAGTTCTTCCGAGGTATCATTCGCGCCGGCGCAGGGAGCCGTATCTTCTACCCCTGCGATATCGCGCAAGCGATCATCAAATCCCAACGACAGTTTCTCCAGTCAGGCGTCCGAACACATGCCCTCTTGGAGCTCGTCTCTTGAGTCGCCTCTACTGCAGCTCAATCGGGAGATTCAGAGTCTCGCCGTGGACCACTCTCTCGTGCCGTCCACATCGCTCGTCCAAGATGCTGACGAAGCGTCGGAGGATATCACACAACGTAACATTCGTCCAAATGTATTGGCGAACGAGCCCTCCACCTTACGACCCACTGACAAGGGGAAGGCTCGTGAAGGGCACACACCGCTCTTGCAGAACGTTCTCCGTCGGAACGCAAACACATCCACGGCGACGGCGAGCACCAGCCGTACGACTTCTCCTCTCAAATTCAAACCTAAGACGCCTGTCTTGAAGTCTTTGAACCCCTACCTTCCCCCAGACTCCAACCCCTCAGACTGGAGGGGAGTCGTTGACCTTAAGGATCCATCTATCGCTAGTCCGCAGAGGCCCGTCCCCCGCTCCACCATCAAGCTTGCTACCTTCAAACCCTCCACTGCCATTAGCATCGCGCGAACGAGGACAAAGACTCCGCCACCCGGAGACGACTCCTTCGATGAAAACTTTGGCATGTCGCCGCCCGTGATGACCGACTACGCGCGATTGCCAACGCTCGGTCGGACACCGAAGAAGGAGGCAGCGGAACGCATCATGCAGAGCCTGGTGGATGTCGAGAAGCGAGGAGTTTTCGGCCCCGTCGGGGCTGCGCATCGCGGCACAGGCGGGGGCAAGGGGAAGGCTCTTGGTACAGGCTATGGTGCCGAGAGCAGCATGAGCTCGATGCCAACTCCACCATCTATGACACGGTACTCGCGGCCGTCGTACGTGCCTGGTGTTCCCTCCGACACCAGCAGGAGTGGTGTGGATGCCAGCCTGGACAGTCTCATGCGACGCGTGGGATTGAACGTCTCGAGCTACAACACTAGCAAGCAATTCGCGCCAGCTCCCGATCCCTCCCCTGCACCAGAGCCGTCGCGACCACCCGTGTTCTCCAGCCTCTCTTCCACCTCGTCCATGGGTTCCCTCCGCAGCGCGGGATCTTCGGCTCGTGTATTCCAACCTCCGCCTCCTCCACTGCCAAAATCTGAGCCAGTGCAGGTATCGCAGGTGCCTCAATACGACTTCTACAACGACGAAGTCGTCGGACGTGCCGACGCGGACGCGGATGATTCGATGGACTCCCTCGACTACGACGATCCGAATGACGCAGACGCTCCGCCCTTCGTGTTCGAGTCGCAGAACGATTCCTTTGACGACTCGTTCGACTCGTCTCTTGGGGACGACGACGGAACGGGCGAGGGCGGTGTGCCGTTCATCATCACTGCCGACGACGGGGATGCGTTCGACGACGATGACTCCTTCGACGACCCGGCGTATGCTGAGGGCGAGGAGGAGACTGTCTTTGGGGTGCCACCGGCGCAGAGGCTGCGGCAGCAGGCACAAGGGAGCGGTTTGAGGATGCTCGGCGAAGATCTGTTACAGGATACCATTGGGATCGGGGCGCAGATGGCGGTTGCGGGGCGAGTAGAGGAGAGTCCGACTCCATGGAACAACAACGGAAGGGGGTGATGAATCCAGCTGTATCGATGTTGTAGCTCACTAGTGCTTGCTCGAAACTGTACACATCCGTGATCATCTGTCTATGTGCGGGGAGGAGACGTCGTGTCTGTCACGTGCTTCGCGCTTCTACCACGCGACGAGAACATATCATGCAAGCAGCCCGCGCTAGTTCACGGTTACCGGTTACTGTCCACTGGTGACTGTAGAACCACCTCTAATACTACTACCACCTCTTTCACTCCTGAACGCTGGCTGTTCCTCATCCTCATTCAGCACAATGTCCACCGCTCTCAGTGAGAAGGCTAAGGGAAAGCAGCGTGCGGTGGCACCCGACGCGGACGCGGTGACGACGCCACCTTCAAAGGCTCTCACAATCCGGTTCACGGAAGGTATTCCAGACTTGACACTCCAGGTCGCCGAGAAGGATTCAGTGAAGGAGGTGAAGGCGAAGGTATGTCTACAGTCTCAAGTGAAGTGGGACTACACGAACATCTCTTGCAGATTCGCCTTGCGCGGCCCCAGCTAGAGGACAGACGTCTGCGGCTGATTTACTCTGGGCAACTGCTTGCGGACAACACACAACTATACCCTAGGATTGATTCTGTAGAGCAGAAACGGAAGAGGCCTACACTAAGTTCAAGTGGTGGTGAAGAAGGCGACGAGGACGGGGAGACTAGTTCCATCGTTGCTCCCACCTGGTTGCACTGCTCCGTTGGGCCACAATTGAAGGACGGGGAGGAAGAGGAGGGTAGGATACAGGTACGTGTCTCTTTCAGTGATAGTCTCCGACACCTCTAGTACAGGAGCTCACGGCCGCTTCTGCTACGGTAGACCGCGCAACTAAAGCCACTGCGGGGCTTCGATCGACTGGCAGCTGCTGGGTTCTCAGAGCAGGACATCGCCAACATACGGCTGCAGTTTCATGCACACTCCGCGGGGGACTACCTTGATGAGGAATTCGATGACCAGGAAGACTGTACGTGCCATCCTTCCTGATGTGCGTCCAGGGTTCTTGCTGAGACTCCTTCGTGAAGTCGATGAACACGCGCGCGCTCTAGAGGAGCAGTGGATAGACTCCCTCGATGGCGGGAGCAGTGCCTCGCTCGCGAACTCGCCACCCGCGGTGTCATCACTGCACAACGGCATCCTCCTCGGGTTTTTCTTCCCGCTCATGCCGATATTTTTCTTCCGGGCCACGAAGCCCGCCCTGTTTTGGGACGATGGCAGCGAACATGAGGCGATGACACCATCCATCTTCTCGTGAGTGATCAGACTGTTTTAAGTAACAGCAGCCCACTCATATGTCTGACAGGAGGAGGATGCAAATGGGCATCGTGGTGGGGTTCCTCCTGAACGTCCTCTTTGGATTGTGGACGTATCTCCTGTCATCGTCGTAACCCTCCTTTCACATATCGTCCCTGGATCTCTTCACATCTGTGAGACGAGCGCAGCGCTTGAGTTTATTGAACTTTCGCCTCAGCCGACAGAAAGGTAAGTTGGGTACGTCATGTTTAAACCTTGGGTAGAGAACCGCGTGCGTGTGGGGGTGGTCGACAGACAAGGGACGGCTTCCTAGCCTCATGTTAACGATGACGACCGCGGAAGCTCTGTTGCCCGGCACAAGGTGGATCCGTCGGCGTTTGGGGCGTATGTATGTATGGTTCCTCTGTGCCTGCAGAGGGCTGATCATCCCGTACACCGTGCTGCAAGTGAACCCAAGTTTCCTGATGACACTGTCATGAGTATGTCCTTCTTCCTATTCTGACACTCATATCTGACTCGTGGCCGCATGGTGCAGAGTAACAGACAGCCGTGAAAACCGCTTTCCCTGCGCTTCGACGTTGGTTCGCAGGTTTCAAGACATGATCTCCCCTTGGGCGTGTATATCTAATATTATGTCGACCTATAAGACGTCAACACGTTGGAGGAACGATGCAAACTTGGGTTCACTCAGGACACGATGGGACACGGAGTCTGATTGCTCGCGTCCCATATGCCCACCTCCCTTACGGAGATCGGGTTCACTCGTAAAGTTCCGACCATTTAATCTATTCGCACTCTGGGTATTAGTTTGTCCCTGGATAGAGGTCACCCGGGACCAGGTGAAAACACCCAGCTTGATGTAAGTGCGTTGCCCGTAATCGTCACATTTCCCGGCGTGACTAACAACTGCAAATTTAGGACTAGGGACTAAATAGTCAAAAGACACGTTCATTCACTTCCTCCACGACGTAGCTGTGAGCGCGATCGCATTCACCCATGCGGGCGAGTGCGCGATAGATCCCAATACGTCTAACCGAATAGCTCAACACAACTGCTCGCAGTGCTGTAATTCGTTGACATATGTGATCAGCTGAGCTCTCACGAGCATCTAAGGCAACCAGGTTTCCATGCAGGTGTGACGGAAGGTCCCAGCCGGGCATACTACTTACTCGCCCTCATACTTGGCCGAAGCTTCGAAACCTTGCCAGTGTCGGCAGCCCGGGCGCCATTATGGGGTTGCCCAGCAGGATGCGGATGTGAGTTCCGTTCTCTAGTGCGAGCTGCAAATAGCACTAACGCTGGTGCCAGCCGTTTGACTGGGCTCCACGCTCGCCTTCTTGACTCGTTGCGCTCATCATCGGTGCTGGCAGCTGGACAAACTTCAGACTGCAGTATGGATGCTGAGCATTCCTTCCGTGTGAATGTGCTCGTCACAGCGCTACTGCTCATCTGTTTCTTGATTACCCGAACTCTTCTCCGTTCTATATCCTGGAGTAATCGTATGAGGGGGCGCGCCTTGCCTCCAGGTCCGCGAGGGTTGCCCATCATCGGAAATCTATTGGATACGCCCCAATCGAAGGCATGGTATGGTTACAGGGAACTCAGTTTGATATACGGTGAATCTTGCTCCACTTACCCACCCTTTCTCGACTGACAATAGTTCAGGGGACGTTGTATACCTACAAGTCATGGGCCGTCATGTTGTCGTCCTTGGGAGTCCCAACTCAATCTCAGAATTCTTGGAGAAGCGCACTGCGAATACATCTGATAGGCTGGTCACTCCTCTAGTTCGTCTGTACGTATCTCATGCGGTCATCAGTACGTGCCATTTTCGCACTAAATATCCATTTTTCCGGTGAACAGCACGGGAATCGACTGGATCCTGGGACTCATTCCTTACGGCCCTGTGTGGCGTGCCTACAGGCGTGCCCTGTGGCAGCACTTCCATCCCGGTGTCTTACCCAAGTATTTACCCGTACAACGTGCCATCACTCGCAAGTTTCTACTCAAGCTCTTGCAGAAACCAGAGAACTTCAAGCAGCACGTGAGATTGTGAGTGTCGCGACTCGCGTCCCGGTGGTAGCTCGTTGCCCCATGCCCGCATGATAGTAACCCTTCTTGGCAGTGTTTTGGCTGCAACGATCCTGAAGATTGCATATGGGATTGACGTTGACGATGAAAATCATGAGGTTATCCGGATGATCGACGCTGCCCTTGAAGCACCTGCACAGGCGTTCGTTCCAGGGAAATTCCTGGTGGACGTCTTCCCATTGCTGCAGTATGTCCCTACTTGGTTCCCCGGAGCCGGTTTCCAGAACGTGTTCGCAAGATGGCGAGAGGCAAGCCTACGAATGAAGGAGAATCTCTTCAAGATGCGCAACACTGCATTCGTATGTTCCGATTTTTATTCAATCAGCAATGCTCGAAAAGTGACCATGAGGCATTCAGACAGAAGACGTGGTCTTAGGTGACACGACCATCGTGGATGCTCTATGGCTCCGGTACTCGAACGGTGTTCCTGGTCAATCCCTCAACGTCAAAGACCTGATTGAAGATGTGGCGGCCGTCACATTCGAAGGTGTAGACCACAGTTAATTTCAATCTTCGGTAGACGCTAACCGACATACTGTATCTCCGGGCCGCAGCGGGATCAGACACAGTGAGTGTCGTCGAATTTACGACTCACGATCGATAACTCATACCTTCAATCCCTTTCAGACTTTTTCAACGGTGGTTGCTACCTTCGTTGCTCTATCTCTGTATCCTGAGGTTCAGAAGAAAGCACAGGCCGAGCTAGACGGGGTTGTCGGTCGAGGGCGCTTGCCCGAGTTGAACGATCGCGAGGCTTTGATATACGTCAAAGCGGTCATCATGGAATCTCTACGTTGGCACAACGTCACACCTCTTGGCATTGCGCATCGGACAATGGTGGATGATGAGATACAAGGCTACTTCATCCCGGCAGGCACTATTCTGGTGGCTAACATCTGGTGGGTCGTTGTCTTGCATCTCATAATTATTCATTAATGCCTCATCATGATCCAGGGCCTGCATGCACGATTCCGCGGAGTACCCCGACCCAGCCGATTTTTATCCAGAACGCTTCATACGCGATGGCAAGATTGATGCCTCTGTCAGAGATCCGTTCACGGTTGCCTTCGGATCCGGAAGAAGGCATGTACTCGTAGAAATATTATATGCGATGGTATCTGAATACAGAGACACGCTCCTCCAAAGGATCTGTCCCGGGAGATATTTTGCGAAAGATTCGCTCTTCCTTATCATTGCGTCCGTGCTCCACATGTTCAGTATTACTCCTCCGGTGGACGACCATGGACAGCCAGTCAAAGTGGAGCCCATAATGTCCGACGGCTTCCTATCGTACGTGACTGCGTTTCAGGGTCCTTTGAGCATTCGATTCTGATCACTGCGGGCAGATACCTGGAGGACTGCCGTTGCACTATCCGCCCTCGGTTTTTGGAGGTGGAATTGCTGCGTCTTCTGGCCTAAGACACCAGCGGGCAGTCTTCCTTGCGTCCTGCCTGTGCATTCTGTGGACGGTAGCAGTTGATGGACATGGACGGGGCAATGCGCAAGGGAATAGCGCAAGTCGGTATTTATGAGTCCCACGCCGAATAGCTCAGCTGTATCATAGTTATCCGCACTTATATGGCTGGACATCTTTTCTTGCCTCGCCGCTTGGATGATGCATTCTCGCGCTGCAGCGTCATATCATGTCCGGCACTCTGTGTCGCGCCGACTCCGTGCGTGGATTGAGACCGAAATATTGTTTAGCAGTCGAGTTGGAGTGAATCGGTACCTAAGATGTATGTGACGCAATTTGTGGCCATCTCAGGCTGAACTGTGTAGAGATAGCGACGAGGTTTCGTCACTGCATCCATTATGATCATGGCGGCGAGTAGCGAAGACTACCCGATCAGGAAGCGCCCAACAATTTGCCGCTTCAGATTGAACCACGTCGCTCCTCCTCGGACATACACCTTACTTTCCACAGGCCTGGGTCGGATAATCTACGATGCTTTTCTGCCCTAACTGCGCCAACCTATTGGTCATCTCAGCAGAAACGGGATATAACAAATGGGCATGTAACACCTGCGCGTACGAGTTTCCGATCACGAAACAGGTTTGTCGGCTTTTTACCATTCAACGTGTGTTGTGCGAGTCATGTGTTGAATGGATGCCACCCCTTGCAGATGACTTCGAGAACAAAGCTGAAGAGGAAAGAGGTCGACGACGTCCTTGGTGGCGAAGACCAATGGAAACACGCTGACTCTACAAACGGTACGAAAGCATCGAGGACTCGTGCCCTCTTGTGACAATACCTGATTGCTACCCTTCCAGCGACATGTCCAAAGTGCGACAATGGCCGTGCTTATTTCTACCAGTTGCAGATCAGGTCGGCCGACGAACCGATGACTACGTGTACGTACAATTAGCTGCTTGCCTCCTTAGTTCCATCCGTTAACTCGCCTACGCTCGTACAGTCTACCGGTATGCGACGCTTCTTTGTGTCATACGTTCCAATATTGTGACTGCTGATGACTTTGCAGGTGTACGGCTTGCGGCAACAATTGGCGAGAAAACTAGGCCGCGCCGTCGGCGTCTCAGCGATATCTGTATTTTCTTCGATTTCTCTGGCCGCTTACTCACGTCACTTGTACTTGTATCGCGACGTCTATCGTCTATCCATCACTCGAGTCTCAGAGCGCTTTCATGCTTGCTGCTCCGCCTCGTCTTGTCTCGCTCAAGCAGCCCTAAGGATACACTGAATGCATTGTACATCCAACATACAGCCAACCGACTGATACACGTACAATGCAACATACTCGTACAGGTCTCACACCCCTCCCCCCTTCTCTCTCCCCCCAACTCGTCTGCACGTCCACGCAACACCGCCAGGCTACAAGCTCTGCAGCTTGTCCAAGAAGATCGCCCACTCCACAACCGTCACCCCGCGCTTCAGCGCCTGCTCCTTCACCTCCCGATCCCTGGTATCCTCGCTCAGCCGCGCGATCGCACGCAGGTGGTCCACGCGCTTGATCCCAAGCTCGTACAGGATCGGCGCGATGTGCAGCAGGGACGGGTCGCACGACGACAGGATAATCTCGACCGACGATGTCGACGTCGCTCGGAGTGAGCTCCCCCCGCCTTCCTCGCGGAACGAACCCTGCACGGGCGACCGGGGCGTCACCCCATTGCCGTGGAGCTTTGGGCTCGCGGAGCTGGCTTGGCTCCCGGTGTGCGGCGGGGTCTGGGGGTAGGTGATCATGAACTACGGGGGCCGTCAGCGTTCACGTTCAACAACCGATGGTAGTAACAACGCACCTCGTTCCTGTCCTGCGACTTCCGAGGAAAATGCCGACGCATCGTTGGCGAAGGCGGCGCGCGATCGTACATCTTGCTCATCGTCGGGCTCGATGGGGTCTTCAGCTCCCTCGGGAGGGCGGCAGCCTCGGACCGAGGGGAGAAGAGCAGCTTGGGCATGCCCTTGGTCGCCTGGTGGTAAGACACCATGTACTAAGCCAGCGTATCAGCTCTGGGCCCTAAAGGTGGTCGAGAAGATCGTCTCACCTCGCTCCGTTCGTACGACGCCCTGCCGGTCTTGCCGTTATCCGTCCCGCGCACGCTCCCGTTCCCGTGCTTCACACCACCGCCATCGACTCCAGAGCTCGCATACCGCGCGTGTTCGCTCGCCACCCTCCGCAGGCGTGCGTCCGAGGCAACAGAGCCGGATGGCACCCTTCGATGGCCGTGTCCATGCCCATGCGTACGCACATGGCTATCCACCTCGCTCCGAACCTCGTCGCCCGCCGGTCCATACGCGCTTCCGCCCGCGCTGCTCTGCGCAACGCGTTCCCGCCAAAGCGAGATCGTCCGCGACGGCGAGTCCTCGAGTATCCGCTGCTCCACCAGCTCGATCTGGCCCTTCTTCCCGCTCACCTGGCGTGCGTTCTCCGGTGGGGGCAGGGGCGGCGACGGCTGTGACGGGGGAATGGGCGAAGCAGACGCATGCTGAGGGTTCCCGAGGCTCCTCCTGGGCATCCTTGGGGAGCCCCGCACGCTCTCGCTGATGCTCGTGTTGCTGCGTCGAAGCGGCGGGAGCTGCGCTCCCGTGTCCTGTAACTGCTGCTGGTCCCGGTACTGCTGCTGTTGCTGATGGCGACGCTCCTGCGAGCGGGCGGCGCTCTCCATCTGGCCCGAGAGCATGCGCTCCATCTCCCTGACGTAGTTGCGGTACCCGCTCACGGATTCGTCGCGGTCGTACTCGGGCTGCTGGTCGTCGTCGACGACCCACTCCGTCGGGGCTTCGGTCGTGTACGCGTCGAAGTTGTCGTCGATGGGGATGCTCGTCGGGGGCGCTGGCGGGGACATGCGGTAGAGGTGGCTCGAGCGGCGCGCAGGGCCTGCGGCGATGGAGTCGACGTCGCGCGTGCTTCCCCCGCCTGCGTTCCGTGCGCCGCGGCTGTGCGAGTAGTAGGACTCGCTTGCGATGTCTGAGAGGTACATCTCCTGGTTTTGTTTGTCGTGGGTTTCGCTATGGCTCTTTGGGTGCGCGCTGAGTGCGGAGTGTCTGTGTGATATGAAAGTCAAGCTGAAGGGAGCCAAAGAGAGAAGATGCGAATGCTAGGGCAGACAGGGCAGCATCGATTGTCTGCCGCCACCACCGCGGGTGGGGTGTATACATATCACGCACGGACACGCGTATGCAGCGTGTTCGAGCACGTGAAGGAACTTGCCTGATCATGCAGCTCGCGAGCCTCCCGGAAATCGAGGGCGTAATATGCAAGATTGAAGATCGCGCACACCGTGGCCCCGATCCTCCTTGGCCCGTACTGCCGAGCTGCTGCTCGATCGCGATTCATCCGTATCGAGGACTATCCGGCGGCCACAGTTCGGGCAGGCGCGGCCCAGCGGGGGCGCAGACAATGCGCATATCCGGAGGAGGGCGCATGAGCGGCGTGTGGGTATTACGTCCAATAGGGCGTGAGAGGCTCTGGCGAGAAGAACGAAGATTGAAATGTGGCCCACTTCGGGCGCGCTTCTCTGGCCGACTTATCTGCATGTAGTGAAGTCATCGTTCCGTCAGCGCGGATCTAGTGAAAGAGGACTGTTCGGAGTTGAGATGAGCTCACAGATGGCAATGCTGAGACCTTTCCTGCAGCAACATAGAATGCTTCTGGCGGCGCTTCATCGGTCAGCACTCGGAGCCTGCCTCCATTACTAACAGAATGATTGCGACTCGTGTAGAATGGGCTTGCAAGACGGGGAGCAACCGGACGCCATGTGAGCTCGACGACGTCAAGACACGTACCCACCTCCGAACTGCCAGGAGGACAGCTTCTTCCTGAGCGTTCCGGTTAACCTCAGTAGTAAGAAGAGACGAGTGACTCACGAGCTATGTAGCGCTGTCACAAGCATCGGCTCACCGTAACTCGCCGAATGAGTAGAGTTGGGGTAAGGTGACGCTTAGGACGAATCTCGAAGGCGCCAGATCTTCTGTTTTGAGAAGGTCTATCACAAAGGTGTGTCTTGACGATGGACAATATCAGGATAGTCGCAAATCGGACGCATATATTGAGCCAGGTGTACGTATTCTTGGTCAAGTTAAACCACCACATGCACGGCTTGCATGTTCCTAATCTGCCCTGGAATCGGCATGACCGAGATACGCCAGAGGAGGCCTCGAAGGGAGTGTGCTCAAGATGTCGTACTTGTCGACATCAATGGAGGGCTCGACTGCTGAGGGCTTAGAAGCGGCGAAGGCAGGGTTAACGCCCCCGGAGCGCCTTGATCGAGGCGAGTAGATGCCAGACAAAGAAGACCGGGATAGCGACCTGGAAGCTGTTCCGGATGAGGACTGCCGTTCAGCTGAAGACTTCTTCGAGTGGCTTGTCTCCGTGGGGTTAGGGTTGGCAGAGAAAGTGTAGACTGGTGGAGGAACCGCGACATCTTCGCATGAGTCGAGGTGAGTCGGGAGATGAGACACGAGAGAGAGGCGAGGGTCCACGTCGACGTTCTTGCCTGCATGGTAGGTCATGTCAGGAGATTACCGAGAGACGGGGGCGACTAACCTTGGTCTTCCGACCCAGTCTTCTCAACGTCGCCTGCAAGACCGAGTCGCCGAAGTTTGCGCGCTGCGAGAATAGCAGAAAGGAGCTTGTAGCAGCGGATGGTCAGTGGGATTCCCCACACGATGTACCATATCGAAACCGCAGCAACCACTACAAATTGGTGAGTATATGCGGATAACCTGCATACAGCCATAGAGCTCACCGAGTGCCGTAATATCGCCGGCGCAGAACCTGAACGATGGCGAGATAGGACGACATTGATGACTAGCTAGCAGAGGCTGCGTGTGCGTGTCCCTGGAGTAGTGTGTCGGCATGGCGCATAGGATGAAGTTAAAGAGCGTGAAGGATGGCGGTACAGGACAAAGGAGGCCACCGCGATCGACTCACCATGAAGTGGGATATCCAAGTCAGGCTGACGTTGACAGCAATAAACCATCCACCGCGTCGTCCACATCCGAATGGCAGGTTAAACGAGTACTATACAGCTATTCTCCTGATACCCACCCGAGGACGACGCTTTGAACATAATAGTAAGCAATGCGATGCTTGTCAATGAGTGCAGCATAGTGGATGAATGGACACGACGGCCGCCTGGCCGCTGCACATCGTCGCCTTGTTCGGGACGGTGAGAACCCAAACGCGTCAACAAGGAGAGCGCTCACAGCCACAAGCGCGTCACTCCCCGCTCGTCACGTGCCACCGTGTCCGGCCTATATAAGTCACCGACGCGAGCTGTTGAATGTCATAGCCACCCTCTTCCCTCGACCACCACCACCCGCTCTCCGGCCACACAGTCTACAGCCCACCTCACCACCCTTCCCAACACTCTTCCAGCACATCCTCAGCAATGGCTCGTACCAAGCAGACCGCTCGTAAATCCACTGGTGGCAAGGCCCCTCGTAAGCAACTCGCTGCCAAGGCCGCGCGCAAGACGGCTCCGGTGCGTCCCCCTCTTTGATAGGCACGTCGAGGACCCCTCGGCTCATCCCCCCTACGCGTTCAGGCCGCGACTGGTGGTGTCAAGAAGCCTCATCGTTTCCGGCCGGGTACTGTCGCCCTCCGTGAAATTCGTCGCTACCAGAAGTCGACCGAGCTCCTCATCCGCAAGCTCCCCTTCCAGCGGCTTGTTCGTGAGATCGCACAGGACTTTAAGGTGAGTCACCGTCGCGTTTTCTCGTCATGAGACGGACCCGATGCTGAAAACGTGTCACAAGACCGATCTGCGGTTCCAGTCCTCCGCGGTCATGGCCCTTCAGGAGGCTGCTGAGGCATACCTCGTCTCCCTCTTCGAGGACACCAACCTCGCTGCTATCCACGCCAAGCGTGTGACGATGTACGTGACCCTCTTTGTTTCCCGTTTGGGGCGCTTCTGACTTGTTCCCTCGCAGCCAACCCAAGGACCTTGCGCTCGCTCGTCGTCTCCGTGGTGAGCGCACGTAAGACAATCTGTTCGTCGTCATTCGCCTCATCGGATTCGTGGCTCGGACTGTCGCGGGTGTCGCGAGTTGTATGATTACGTTACGATTTCCCTCTTACTGTTTCCCTAACACATGCCTATATGCTGTTGGTCTATTGTCTATTGTATGAGAAAATGGAGTGTTTTCCTCCGGGAATGTCTCTTGTGTGCAGTGTGTTGTGCTTTGGGCCAAGTCTATGGGTAATGCATGGAGCGTGAGAATGAGGTGCAGATAAGCTTTGTCCATATGTTGCGGGCGGTGTGAGTGGAGACTAAAGTGTGATAGGTCCGCGCGCTGTTATAGCAATGTGTGTAGAGTACATGATACGAAGTGCGATCATAGGAGATACACAGAGTTTTGTGGCTTAGACACCACCGCCGCTCTTCTCGACGGGGATCCGCAGCCTCTCGGTCTTGCCCTTCTCCGCAAGCGCGGGTGCGAAGAGCACTTCCCTGAGCTCGGCGCAAATCTACAAGACAGGCAAACCGTGATAAGCACGCGAGCGCGAACATATGCAAGACGGCGGGAGCACGTACCTCGACAAACTCGTCAAAGTCGACCGACGGCTGGCGCGCATACCCCGCCTCCTCCAAAACATAATCGCAGTCCTTCGGGCGCACGTCCGCGAACCCAGGCAGGCCCTTCACGAGCTCGTACACCTCGCGCGTCTCGAGCTTGGCCTCCTGCGCCTTCGCGCCAAACGCCGCACGCAGCGCCTCGACCTCGCCGGCCTCGAACTGCGCGCGGCTGTAGATCATCTCCTGCGCGGCGCGCCGCCGGTACTCGCCCGCGTGCTTCATGCCGAGCACGCCCTCGAAGCACTCGACGACGTTCTTGGGCTCGTTCGAGATCCGGCGCGGGGTCGCGTTCGGCGGGAGGCCCATGCTGCCGAGGAACGCGGTCGCCTTCGCGGTCTCCTCCTTGGCGCGCGCGGAGGACCAGTGCAGCTCCTCGGCCATGATCTGGACGACGCGGGGGAGCGCGTCGAGCGCGGCTTGCGCGTTGAGGAAGGAGAGGCGGCAGCGGCGCGCGATGACGTCGATGGCGGTCTGGGCGTACTCGTGGCGGACGGCGTAGCGGACTTCGGCCTCGATGACTGGGTGCGGGGCGGTGAGTCAGTGTGAGTGCAGGCAGGCGGAACAACCTAAGGGCGACTTACAGGGATATCCGGGTGCGAGGCGGATACCGTGGAGCGGCCAGGCCTTGCCGGTGGGTTGTGCGTACGAGCAGACAGTCCATGCGCAGTCACCGTAGTTGTCCGACAGGTGCTTTGCGACTTCTGTCTCGAGGCCGTACTTTCCATGCGCGTGTTAGTTGAGGTGTCTTGCGCATACATCGATGCAAACTCACCCGCTGAACCAGGCCGATAAACATGTTTCGACTCCAGCCATCGCTACCGACGAGCCTGAGACGCTCCGTAACGCATCCGCGCTGGGGTTTCAGGTTGAAGACCTCTATAGCCTTGTCAACTGTCTCCTCAGCCATAGCACGGTACGTCGTCCACTTGCCACCAGCGATCGTCAGCAGACCGCTGTCGCTCACGTGGATCATGTGGTTCCGAACGAGGCCCTCCGTGCTCGCAGCGTTGGGGTTCCTGACGAGCGGACGAAGACCGGACCATGCGCTGAGGACGTCACCGCGGCGGACCTTGATGTCCGGGCTGAGGTACCTGCGCACCTCCTCCAGAATCCACCGGATCTCCTCCTCCTGCGCACGGGGCTCAGTCGTGACCTCGGCGGGAGTGTCGGTGGTGCCAGCGATGGTGTTACCCTGCCAAGGCAGGAAGAAGATGACACGGCCGTCGGACGTCGCAGGGTCGAGAAGACCCATCGTGCGCGGCGAATAGTAGTTCGGCAGCGTGATGTGGGTGCCCGAGGATGGCTGCACGATCGGCTTGTGTTCCGGATTGTCCATGGTAAGGAGCGCATCCGAGAAAGGCCCAGTCGCGTTGACGACACCTTTCGCGCGAATGTTGAACTCCTTTCCGGTGAGTGCGTCGCGCACGCGCGCACCCTGCAGCTTGCCGGTGCCAGCTTTGTCCAGCGACGTGACCTCGACGTGGTTAGCTACGATGGCGCCTTGCTGAACGGCGGTCATTATGAGCGCCATGTTCATACGCGAGTCGTTGTGCTGGCCTGCGAGAAATGTCAGCTACGACATCCAGCAGCAGGTCAACACAGCGTACCATCGTAGTAGACCAGTGCGCCGACCAGGCCGTCCGGCTTAAGCATGGGGAAGGCCTCGAGGGCCTTGCCCTTGCTCATCAAATATGACGACTCCATGTTCTCTTTTCCTGCAAGGAGGTCGTACATCTTGCACCCTACCCAGTAGTAGGGTACCTGCCAATACCTGCGCCAAGTCAGCCACAACTTCGCATGATGCCAAAAAAGAGGTTCATACTTGTATATTGGCAACATGATGGGAAGCATAGCAGAGAGGTAAGGTGCGGTCTGTAGGAAAATCTTGCGCTCGTGAAGAGCCTCAACAACCAGTTTGTACTGCTCGTAATCGAGCTCCATGACGGCCTTCTGAAGGTACCGCACACCCCCATGGACAAGCTTTGTTGATTTCGACGAGGTTCCTGTGTGTGCATGTCAGTTATACATCGCTCAGACCTGCCGAGTGTGGGCACGAAAAAGTTTGTTCGCAGTTAAGCCAAAGCTGAGAACAATACGATACGGCATGCATTGCACAGGAGTCATTTGGAGTGATCTACACAATCGCCACATGGTGGACATAACCTCGCGGAGGTTTTGTACACCGATGCCATTGCGCAAGCAAGCACACGACGACTCGCTACCTCAAGTCTGAGATGGGAGGAGTTCCAGACGAGTCCGCGCAACGCGCAACTCGCCTGTGCGCGAACTCGCCGACAACCACGGACGGAAAATTGCCTCCTCGAGACGCTGTTGCGCACGCGAGGTGTCAAAATTTCTCCGAGGTTCTGCCTAGCCGATGCTATGACGCACGTTCTCTGCCACCGTGAAGCTCACCTGAACTGAAGTCATCCCGCTCGACGAGCGCAACTCTGAGACCTCTACTTGCAGCATCGACAGCAACGCCAGCACCCGTCGCTCCGCCTCCGACTACGAGGAGGTCGAACTCCTCAGCGGGGTCTTCGCTCGAGGCCCTGAGAGCATCCAGCATGTGCTGCCTTGAAGGGGGCGTCCATGGCGGGGGTGGCCGACGTGTCTCCTTCGTCGAGGGCGGGTACGTGGGTCCGGAGTTGAGGTAGTAGTATCCGCCGGCCGCTGCGACGGCGGCGGACCCCGAGGCTATCGCGAAAGTGCGGCGCGAGACGAGTTTGCGAAGCATGGGGTACGTCGCTCAGCAAAGAGCGAGTAGAGGAGAAAAGAGGGTGTCGACGTCGAGGCCGAGGTGGGAGTCGGGCTCGGGAATGGTGGACGAAGGTCAAATGAGCTCCGAACTCTGCGCCCTGGATGCGCCCTTCGCATTTCGTATGTCGGGCCGAACCTGCGATCCGGCCCGTGTAAACCCATAGTCCGGTGCTGCCGCTCAACCCGCTCGCGGCAGCGCTGGCTGATTACATATTGCAGCATATTGCTCCTAGGACCCTCGCACTCGGCCACGCCAGGCCTGTCTACTTCGTGAGCAAGTGCAATATTTTAGATGATGCGAAGCTAGATGTTCTGATACACACCGAGTCAGATTCGGCGGAACATGCATGAAGCACTGCGTCTTCCGGAGATCCATTGACATTCGTCGTTGGCTGGCTTCTTACGCGTCGTATGTCAAGATTACATCTGTTGCTCGGCTGCTCTCCGCAAATTCAACGTCCTCTTCGCAGGCGGCCTCCTAGTCCTCCTTTAGCAACATTAATGAGATGCACCTCCAGCACTTCACCCAGTTTGAAGGCTCGTATTGCCGACCCACTACATCCGTACCCAACTTCTGGCCACCGAGGTGCGGAGGATCCTTCCCTAGAACTCTCCAACAAGTTGGATGTTCGCATGCCAGTAGCCGGTACGTGCCAGTTCAGTCCGGGAACCCGTACCGTCGGCCCGTGCCGCCCTACCGCAGCGTCATTGAAGTTATGAATTACGCCTCGAGGTCTTGCCTCTGAGCTGCAGTCGGTATCGATCTTTCACTCTCACTCTCACTCTCGCCCTCACCCTCACCACAGCCGTCCTATCATAAGTCTTGCAGGCATCGAACTACCGACAACACGACATGCAGAGAGCACTCGATGTCCCGGAGATTGTCCTCCACATCTGCGCTTTCGCTGACGACTCTACGTTGGCTCGGCTGGCAAGATGTCGCAGTTCGTTCCACGAATGTGCGATCGAAGTGCTATGGTGTGATATTCCTGCACTCTCACACCTGATCCAGTGTTTTCCTGCGGATGTTTGGAGGGAAGAGGGAGGTGAATTGGTGGGTTTATACACACCGCGCTGCTAATAGCTAGTGCGACACTTACACCCGAGGGCACACGACTGATGCCTTCTCTGCAGAAATTCGTAAAGCTTCCGGGACTGAGGGACTGGTCCAGGGTCTTCCACTATTCTCCATATGTGCGGCGCTTGGGACTCTGGCATCTGCCTGGAGCGACGCTACCGAGGATAAATCCCCAAGCGTTATGGACCGTAGCCGCACTCAAGCCCACCCTTGCCATCTTTCCCAATTTGCGTACACTTTCATGCGTGTATGGGTCGCAGGTTCCGGATGAGTGCACTCCTGCACTCCTGTCCTTGATCGGTGCGCACGTCCGGGACATCTATCTCCGCCTGAGGTATCTTCCGGACATCCTGCCATCTACACTGTCCTACATCTCCGAGAAATTCTCCCACCTCAACTTCTTGACGATCAAATTCACATCGGGCAGCGTCACGTCTCCTCTACCCGAGCTATCACTTCCACTCACAACACATTCACTCACGAGGTTCGAATGCCATGATAGGGTGGTCCTGGACAAAGAATCATTCAATCTCCTATCACACCTACCACGGCTTGAGTCCCTGGTCTGTACGCTACACGACCTTCTTGAAGGTCTATTACTAGTATCCGGCGCTGCCAGAGAAGCGCCGCCCTTCCAGGCTCTACGAGAGCTATACATCGACACCGTGCTACCGTTGGGCGTCGTACCCAGCAGTGTCGTCGCGCTCAATGCCGTCCAGATCGTGCGGTTGACCTTGTGGGAACCTCCGGAAGCTCGGCACATTCCCTTCTTGTTCCACGGCATTCGTAGATTGTTCTCCCCTTCGGCATTGACCTATTTGAATGTAGAACTCAAGGGAGGCTCGCAACCGATCAAACTTCCTGCTTGCCTGCGCCCCTTGCTCGACTTCAGGGCGTTGGAGTCATTAGTTGTCTGTACGCACTGTGGTCTATGCCTAGACAACCGCCTGTGTGCGGAGATGGCTCAAGCATGGCCTCGCATCCAGTATATAAGTCTGTGTTCTAGGAACCCTTCAGAAGACGTCCTCGATCTCCCTACCCTGGAGGGACTTGTCCCGTTTGCTATCCACTGCCCTGATCTCAATTCCCTCGGTCTCCAACTCAATGCACAAGACACACAGTATATGCAGATGTCTTTGCCACGCAGATCCAAAAGACCCAGTCTAACATCGCTCGGCGCTGTGTGTTGCCCCATCTCCCGCCCCGACCAAGTCGCTACCTTCCTCGCCCGCACTTTTCCCAGGTTGACGAATGCTTTCCCCACGTCATATGGAAGCACAGGCAGCGGACCCGCGTGGAAGAAGGATTGGCAAGAAGTGAATCGGTACCTGGAACTCTTCGCAAGCATTCGAGCGGATGAACGTGAATGGGTGGAGGTTGAACGCGAGGGCGAGAATCAATGCGGGCAGATCCCGCCAATATAATTGAAGGTACAGTCCCGCCGGATGCCAGTGGACGATCCTCACGTACTCATCTCTCGCTCGCTCCGTCTTTTCTAGTATACCTCCTCAGTATCGATGGCTGAGGTTTTACGCTTGACTTTCTCACTCGCGCATTCTGGAGGAGGAGTCAACCGGTGACCTCGAGTCGCGTTAGGGCTTCGTCATACACACTCCCTCTCCACCTCCGGTTCATATCCATGACCCATGACCCATATTTCATCTCGTATCTGCTGTACACCGCCCATCATCTTTTCCCTGGTCAGGATTCAGTACGGTATGCCAGAAATGTTGTATCCATCGCTCAACTTCCCCGCTGCATAATTGCAATACGTACGAGACTGAACATATAGCATACCCGATTATGCCGACGACTCCAGAAGCTGCCGCGATAGTATTGAAAATACACTGCGTCTTGTCCACTGCATCGCGATCTGAGTTGAGCCCGCGCTGAAGTGACCGCTGAACCGCTGAACCGGGCAGACTCAGGCTCAAGCACAGCCCCTCGGCATTCCTCTACCTCTACTGCCACAGTCGATCCCTGCAGTGGCACAGGTCTACAGCTGCGGACTCATTAAGTTCCAAGGAAAGCACCAGTGCGCTTCGCTCATCTACAAATAAGCATAAGATGGCCGAGCGAACTGAACCTGTATATCCCACAGTTCCCCCGCTCGCAACGCCACACCTCCCAGTCCTCACTTTATGTCGTGGTTAAAGTCCCTCTCCTCCAAGGCCAAAGGCAAAGGCAAAGCCCGCGAGCATTCCTCACCCCAGAACCCCGCCGACGCCCCTCCCGAGTGGGAGCCCGCCCCGGAACAAGTGCACGCCGAAGGCCTGTACTCGGACGCCAGCACCGCCGACTACGAGGCCGCAGAGGCCTTCTGCCTGCGCCACCCGCAGGAGGCCCCGCGCATGCTCTCCTCGGACGCGATCGACCGCATCCGGCGACTTGGGTGCGGCGCGTGGCAGCTTGCCGTGCCCACGACGCCACGCTTTCGGGGCGTCATACACAACGGCGGCGAGAAGGGCCCTGCGATGGGCGTGATCAAGGTCGTCACGGAACCGGACTGCCAGGACGTCTGCATCCTGAGCGACTTGCCGATCCTAGCGGGTTTGTATGATACGCGCGGGAGGCATGGAGTTTACTACGAGGTCAAGATCATACGTATGCACGGCGTCATCGCTGTAGGTCAGTGACCGCCTATGTATCCCCCTCACTTTCTCAAATCCTACATAGCTAACACCAACTTGCTCTGCATACAGGGACCGCATGCCGTCCATACCCAGACTGGCGGCTTCCCGGGTGGAACCGCCTGAGTGCAGGCCTGCACCTAGACGACTGCCGGAAGTTCTTCGAGGACCCCGACGGCGGGCGCACATACACCCCCGAGCTCTCAACGGTCTCACCGGGGGACACCGTCGGGGTGGGCTACACCTGGGACCTCGGCACGCTCTTCTTCACGCACAACGGCCGGCGGCTGCCCGACGCGTTCTCGGGGATATACCTGCCGCGCGAGATTCACGACGTCTACGCCGCGATCGGCGTGGCGGGCCCCGGCGCGTGTGCGTTCGAGGTGAACTTTGGGGGCGGGACGGACTTTGAGTGGAAGGAGGGGAACAACTGGAAGGTCGAGGGACATGTCGGCATGATGCCTGGGGGACCGGGCGGCGCCGACGACGAGCTGCCTTCTTACTCTGATGCGCGCAACGACAGGAGAGTGGTATACCAATAGACTCGAGGGTTGGGCTGACAGACTGTTTCCATGTACTGCAAGGGCTGCGAGGGTATATGTAGGATAGCGAATGAACGTCTATACATTACACGACAAATTACACCTATGAACTCTAGGGTATTCAAACACAGCGAGCAGCGCTACATATGCATAGCGAAACACACCTCGCAACTCCAGCTCAGGTGTCAGATAAGAAAGAAATCTCAGACACGGCACTTGAGCTCCGCGCCAGTGACCATCGCGATGGTCGCACCAAGACACCAGCCCAGCTCGGTGCCGTCGATCTGCTTCCCGAGCTGAATCTCGCGGTCGCCGCCGAGTTCGTATCCAAGTCGGAGAAGGGCGTGCATGAACGTCAGGTCGAGGCACCACTCGGGGCGGCCCTCGAGCTCGTGCATGAGCGCCTTGTCCGAGCCCCATTGCTTCTCCCAGGCCGTCGGGCCCTGGCAGACAGTCTTAGCGAGGTCTGCGAACGTCGAGACGTGGAGGGGGGCCTTGAGCGGGTTGGCGGTCGTGGCGGCGAAGGGGTTGAGGCGGTCGTAGAAGTAGGACAGGAGCAGGATCTTGCCGTGCGGGAACGTCTCGAGCAGCGAGGGCTGGTACACACCGTTGAAGGAGCACGGCTTGACCTCACAGATCCTACGCAACAGTCATGAGATACAGAGCAGAGAGAAGACAAATCAGATGGGACGTACGCATCCTTGGCCATGACGAGCTCAACTACCCGGTTGCACGACTCCCAGCTGCCCACATCCTCGCCGATCATCGTGACGTTCCACTTCCCGCCAAGCCGTTCATCCTCGATCTCCACCAGCTTCTTCGTCCCCTGCGAGAGACACGGGTTCGTCACGACCGCGTCCTTGCCGTGGCTGGACCCGCGAAGGCTGCCCATGAACTCGACGACCCGGTGCGTGCTCTGGCGCGCAGTCATCAAGCCATAGCCGAGGTACGAGTGCTGGTACAGCACCCTCGTCTGCCCGTCGTACTTGAGGTCGTACTTGTGCTCGCCCTCCTCAAGCGTCGCATCCGGCTTCGACATATCAAACGTCGGCTCAAACACGATCTGCGTCGACGCGCCACCGAGGTCGAGCACCGCGTACGGCGGCGTCTTCTTCGCCGCGGGGTCCTTCGAGAGCGTCTTGAGCAGGTAATTCGCCGTCAGCCACGCATACACGCCCTCGTCGCGGCCCTCCATGATCTCCACCGCGTTCTCCCCATGCAGACTGAACGGATACTTCTCCTCGAGCCGGTGGCGCACCGCGACGAGGATGTCGTTCGCCTCCTTCGTGCCCAGCCGCCGCAGGCCCGCAGTCGCCTTGACCTGGAGAGGCGTGCAGCTGCGCAGGCTCTCGGGAATGACGTGCATCGCCTCGTCGAGCAGCTCGTCGAGGCTCTCTGCAGCCGCGCGGGGCGAGTCGCGGTAGGACGACAGCCCGGGCTGGCGCTGCTTGAACACCTCGTACTCGTACGCGGGCGACGGCCTGCAGTTGTTGAACTTGTAGATGTGGATGCGCGAGCCCGTCGAGCCCGCGTCGATCATGAGCGCGAACTGCACGAGGGGAACACCCGCCTTGTACGGCTTCGTGCAGTAGTGCGTCTTCGTGAGGTCGCCATCGCTCGCGGGGTCAGTCGGGCGAGCAAGAGGGGCGGAGTCGTCCTCGTGAGGAGGGGGAGCGGGGTGGTAGTCCATGTGTTTCGTAGTCGTGGGTCCGGGTGCGGGAACTCCCTCGTAGTCTTCGCTGGGCACGTCCGGCCGGATGATGGCTGCGTCGTCGAGGCCGCATCTTCAGCACACCACATACAACGGCACGCTTTTACGCAAAATGGCGCACTCACAAGGCATATAGTCGTCCAGATCCTCCCTCCTCGGCCCAAGGAAATACACAAGCCCAATCAACACCACCGCTCCAATCGCGAACTTCTTCCACGCAAACCTGCGCCCGGGGCTGTTCCTGCTCGGGCCCATCCCGCCCTCGAGCCGCTCATAGTTGCTGCTCCGCGGCGAGAACATGCTGCTCAATCCGATTCCGCCGTTGCTGCTTTTGCTCGACCGTTTCCGCGCGTGCGTGCGTGCGCTGACGGAGGAAGAGGACGAAGAGGGAGACTCGGACTTAGGATGTGAGGCCAACGCTGACGGCGACAAAACGAAGGTTGTATCCGACGAGTGCGTCGGTGTTTGGGTGGAGTCGTGGTCGTTGAGGGTCAAGATGGGAGAGGCGCTGCGAGATCGCATGCGTGCTTCTTCGCCGCCGTAGCCGACCTCCACGATGCAGTGCAAGCGTCCTTCGCCACTAGCTCGAGCTTATGTGTGCTTCGACCCCTTCACGGTTCGTTCTCAAATCTGACCAGGTGCAACGAAGAAAAAGTAATGATCAATTGCAGGTACACGTCCACAATTGCACACTTCAATCACACCGGAGAAAGTTCTGGAGTGCAACCATTCACATTTGATACGAGGACTGACTAAACTGACTAACTGCTTCGACTGACTGCGACAAGTACGAGAGACTGGAGATGACGGATGGTAAGGAGCATCAGCCGAGCACTAACTGCATCGGCCACATTAGCGATGATTTTTGGAAATATATCGAGGGAGCATGGGGGATGGGGAGGGGGTACGACGCTACTCCAAAGCAAGTGGATGGGAATGGGGGATAGGGAGTAAGGAGTAGCGAAGGCCACAGAAAACATGCGTGGCTTGACTTGAGAGGAGGGGGAGACAGAAGGGAAACATAAAGCATAAGGTATACTTCAAACAACGTCAAGGCAGCGGGAAGGAGAGAGTGCGATGAGAGCGTTCATACAGAATCGAACGACGGCACCTCGTGTCCGTGGCTCTCTAGCAATGCCTTGAAGAGCATCGCTCGTTGCCTCCACATCTCCTTCTCCTCCTTCTCGCGCTCGACGGACGTCTCGAGCTCCCGCTGGTACTCGAGCTTGCGCTTCCGGCTTCGCCGCGCTGCGAGAGTGTTCTGCCGACGCTTGGCCTCGATGGCCTCGAGATCGCCAGGAGCGAGATTGACGTCTTCCTCGAGCTCGTCCTCCTCACCGAACGCTTGTGACCGTGCACGCTTTTTCTTGAGCCACGCTGTTGGAACGTCCTTGCGCGATGTCGACGAGGGAGTGACATATTTGCGCGTCTGGATAGGAGCGTCCATAGGCACCAACGCATCCGGCGTGATGTTCCTGCGGGTCCCCGTAGGAAGGCTTTTCCGAGGACGGCGGCCGGGTGTCGACGGCGTAGGCACGGTATTTTGGTGAGGCGAAGGGTGAAGGGATGTAGGGTCAAGCGAGGGCGTCGTCGGCGACGGCATGGTGTACATGTCGTCGAAGTTGAACGGCGGCTGGGGGAGAGAGGGAGCGAGATGCGCGGCTGACGGCGGCTTTGTGTGCTCTACAGCTCCACTCAGACCGAGACCGTCCCCAAATAGGGATGCGCCACCAAGATCGGGGAAGTTGTCGGCGTCGAAGATCGCCGGACTGGTGAGCATATCAGCCGACATATCGGCCGAGTCGAGCGCAGGCGTGGTTAGGAAATCCTCGAATGGCGAGTCTTCCATGGGTGACGTGAGGAATTCGCTGAAGTCGTTCGCCATGCGGAACTCGGGGGACGCTGAGCGACGAGGGTGAGTCGATGTCGCTCGTTGCGCGGCGTCAGAACACACACCTTGGATCACCTCCATGATGGCCTGGACGGTGTCCGCGTCGGCCGAGACGTCGTGCATCGGAGCGGCCCGCTCTGGGGCAGACTGGGTCTCCTCAGGCTTTTGCGATAGCATGGTCAAGTAATTGGAGCACAAAGAAGTGAAGTCGAAGTCTGATGTTGAGCTGGAGGCGACTGGAGGGGCAGGCGCAGGTGCTGAAGACGAAGCTGGTGCGAATCTGGATGTTCGAGGAACTGGTGGGAGCGACTGGGGGATTCCATGATGGGCAGCTAAAGCCGAGGTCGAGTGGAAGACCGGGTGCGATGTCCGAGGACGTTGCGAAGATGAGTTTAGGGAGACATGTTGAGAGGTGTACTGGCTTGAGAAGATCTCAAGAGGCGAATAGCGCGAGGAACCATGGCTGGGTGGTTGGTCCGGGGGGTCGCGTGGGGACGCGTTTAGAGGGACAGGCAGAACATTCTGACGCTGATATTGTTGTTGACGATACTGGTTCGGAAACAAGGTGGGAGTGGGGGAGGGGTTAAGTTGGAGGGCGTCGGCTGGCAAACCCGCTAGCTGGGGAAGTCTGGAGGGCGAGGGTGGCGAAATCAGTGGGGGGTTCTCAACGGGGGGATCATTGCCGTATTGCTCCGCCGAGGGCCCGATAGCAGTATATGGTGAGAGAGAGGGAGAGGGAGCTGAACCAGACGCCGCGTAGGGCGACGCCTCTTCGGAACACGCTTGCCACTTCTGCGTCATGTACTGCATGTTGCGCAATGAAGAGGACGATGACTCTGCCATGTCGATGGACGACGGCACAGGGGATGTCATGAGCATTGCGCGGGTGCGAAAAATGCTGAATGACTACGGCGGGATACGGCGATACGGACAAACGATGAGACAGGTGAGGGGACTTACGAGGTGCTCAGAAACTACGTCTGAGTCAAGTGCTGAGCCTCGGACAGTTGATTGACTGTTCGAGGAGAGAGTGGTGGTGGTAGGGAGGAGGAGGACGAGCGCGGCAAACTGACTCGGGACGACTCTTGTAGTTTTCCGTTTCACCGCAATTCAGACTCAGAGACGCCCATTACCCCGAACCGGACGCGGGGCGGTGCCTGAGTCGGCGGGGTCCATGTGCTTGTATACAAACCGCATCTGCTGTCCTGGCCTCCGCAGCGCATTCTGTCGCACATCTACACGTCTCTGCGCGGCGAACACGTATGCAAAATGTGGTCGAGTAGCTGCTGGAAGACAAGAGAAACCTGCGCACGCAGTGCACAGTCGGGCAGGCGACAATTCTCTACTGGCTAGCGGCGACAGACTGCGGGGCCGGGGCCGGGGCTCGAGTCAGAGTCATCCAGAGCCGCAACAGATGCGAATTCCATTTGTCACATATGGCAGGAGTGGTCCTCGTCCCATGCGCGCCCTGCACAGCACCCGCCTTATCGCACCGCACGGCCCCCGCCTCTGCCCGCCCCCTCTCCTCGTTGCCCAAGCCGCCCATCTCCCGCCCCGCCCGCCACGCCAAGCCCGCCCTAGAAGTCCCAGCCGCGCCCGCCGTCCGACGTCGCGCACCCTCCGCGCGATATCAGCTGCCATCGATTGCGTTGATTACCTCCCCAGGCCCCCGACGGCTTCCCGCGCCGTGCAAGTTCCCGGGCGAATGTCCCCGACGAACGGCCGACGCAGACCACGGGAATTTGCTCGTCCAATCCGCATACGCCCCGCGGAAGCCCTCTGCCCCGCATCTTCTCGCGGCGGGGGAGACGCGTTTGTCCTTGGCCAGATCACAGGCGCGCATCTGTCCACGACATCCTGCAATAGCCATCCTGCCGACGCGTCGGAGCGCCCTCTGCGGCGGATACCGCCACAATCGCGCATGACCCAGAGAGAAACAATGACCCTGTGTGCCTCTGACGTCGCGGGACGCGATAAGCTGTCGGATCTTTGCCTTCCAATCCAGAAATCATTTGCTTGCTCAGCCGTTGGAGTCAGGATGACCAACGTTCGTCTCCAGATCGACCTGACCTTGACACCGCGAACATGACTCGGGACGCCCAGCACCAGCAAGCAAGCCAATAAGCAGCCAGAGACACAGACGGACAAGCTCCCAAGTCGCCAGTTCACAGTCGGACAGGGCAGGAAGACAGCCCACACGGCGAGGCTGTGACCCCGACGCGTCGACGTGCACAGGCCTGAGAAGCGAAGCCAGGCCCGTTTCCCCACACCCCGGCCTTCTTCGACGTTCCAACAATGTTAGGTCGCCCGTCGTACCGCCCGCGACGCGCCAACGCACCCGGCTATACAGCACTCTGTCAGCATACGCGATGGTCGCCGACTCACTCACCCGCATCTTCGCCGCACTCGCGACCACAACACCATCTCGCCTTCCTCTTCCAGCAGCCTTGAGGCCTGCCTGGCGCCACCACGTCCACAGCCCGCTCTCCCTCCCGATGTCATTCGGAGGCTCTTCATCGTTGTACCCAGAGTACCTGTACGAGGCAGTCCCGTCCTTGTCGTAACTTGCAGCACGCACCAATGTGACCACTTTCCCCATTCGCTTTCTTCCCAACCCACCAAGTCCGCGATGAGCGCCAAACCACCCATTGCGTCACTGCCACCCGCCCAACTCGCCCTTCGCAGAGAACCGCATTGTATTGCAAAAGAAACGGAGCGAGAGAACGCAGAAGGCAGACCAGGACGAGAACAAGAGCCACCGCGAAGGGACACAGAGGTTCAAAGGGAAGAGGGGGCAGCCAGCGGAGGTGCGTGCCCTTTTATGCTGGCGGCCTCGAGTCAGACTCCTGCCTAATCGGGGCATCGGATCAGTTGAGTCATCCACGTGGGTTCCGTGCGCAACGCCATGAGGCTCCCCGCCGCCAGGCGCGTCGAGTCCCTGTCCGGCTCCGCCGCGTCGCTGCGCTCGGCGCGGTGTCGTCATAGTGAGTCTGTACTCGCACAATAGAGAATCGCATCACCGTGTGAGTTCGACGGTTGCTGGCATATATACTTGGTGCTCATTGTGCGTTCGACCTGCCAGGTGATGCGCGCTCCCGAGGGCGGCGGCACCGGCACCGAGGTAGATTGCCGACGCGTCCAGTGATGACCGGGAAAGCGTCTCGGAACAGCCAGGATATATGCTCTCTAACGTTGCATCATGCGGAGTCTCAGCCCAATGGGTCAAGGCTCAATCCGCACACCGGCTGCCCTTCGGGGCCAATGGATCTTACGGTGGCCTTTGGGTGGTTAACCAGAAGACGGGAGAGTTATCGCGGCGACATGACCACAGCTTCGCGTGAGATGGGAACGGCGGTCCCGATGTCTGATGAAGACGGAACCCAAGGCAAGCTGTAAAAAGAGCACACGTCACTAGCCATCGAGAACCCGTGGAATAGAATACACGTGGACAAGGACGAGATCGGGCGGAAATGTGTTCGGATCCATGAGCCAGCCAGACAAGTGTATAGGTAGAGTTATCTAAAACTGTCACTGTGCAGTGGAGAATTCAAAAGAAGTAGATGAGCCTGACCGAGCGGGAAGACTAGACACAAACGGGATAGGTTCGAGAGCATGCAAACGGCCTGCGGACGTGTAATTGTTGGTATGAAGACTCGGATGGGATACTCGCTAGGAACGTAGATGTGCATGTAGAGCATGCATATAGTGTACAGACGGGTTAGACCTGTAACGCATCATCAGCGTCTCCAGCAACTCCAGAACAGCACGGAAAGACTGCGAACCTTCCTCTCAGATTCTGTGACGCATCGTGCCTATCCGCTTAGCTGCCCATTTCAAGACTGCCAACCCTCTACATCCAAGTGGAAGAACTCCGGCAGCTTCTGCCTCATCTTCGCACACTCCTCCTCAGACAGCGCCAACAGCCTGTCCAGGCATGGCTGGCAGAGCGTGTCCTTGTACTGCACGAATGCGGCGGGAGGCGAGGTCCTGCGGTCAAGCCGCACGAAGAGATCGTGGACCAGACACGGGCCCTCGTCCCTCGCGTGATACACGAACATCTCCCGCAACCTGTCCTTGCAGGTACGGTTCAGGCGACACCCCGCAAACGCCTCCGACATGGCCGCATATAGGATGCGCCCCACGCTCGCGTGGCACTGCTGAGAGAGCTTGGGGATAGCGAGGAAACACCTTGTGTAGTCGGCATCCCCTAGCACGTCGCGCACGTCGGGTTCGTCCTCTCGTTCGACGCCGTGACGGAGAATTAGGGCGTTGTCGGCGAGAGAGCACAAGTAGAACGCGAGAGGAAGCATGAGGGGCATGTCGAGCATTGATGGCAGCGCGAGATTGACGGCCGAGACGGCGTCGCTGGGCTCGAAGGAGATGCCGCACTGCTGCTGGCCCATGTCCCAGCGCGCCTCCCAAGGCAGTGCAGCTTGTTCGAGCCAGTGTCCGGGCCGAGGAATGAGGAAACTCTCCAGGCGGCTGCTGGCATCCTTCAACAACGCTGTTGCCTCGTACTTGTGCGCGATCCTGATGATAGAGGCGAGCGTAGCGAATGGCAAGGATGCCTGCCTCAGAGAGCTGCGAGGCACCAATTAGTTTGGTGTAGATATTACTCATATCAGGCCAGCCTGAGGGACGTACCCTGGTCCCCCAAGGATCACGGTGCGGAGGAAGTGCCGCACATCCGTTGGGGAGTCATAGAAGGGTATGGAGGGGCAGCCCTCCACGATTCGATCAGGCTTGCACTTCTCCTTCTCGAAAATATCCTTCAACACGGGGGATACCCGGGACAGAAGACTCTTGAGCACGCGGAACGCGTGGCTGCCATTAGCCACGATGACGATATTCCCATCCTCGAGCCACAGCTCTTGGTCTTTCACGAGGGTGCCAGGGCCTGGATGTTCCTCATCTGTGGTTGTAGGCGACATAATAGATAACCGTCTGCTTTGAACACGCTCTTCGCATCCATCAATCGCAGCAGTTGCGAAAAAATAGCAAACTTCTCACCTCGGAACGACGATCTTGCTGCGTCAAGTCCTGATGGCAGGCAGTCTGAAAGACCTTCGAGTCGTCCTGGAGGATAGGGAGCGAGATGCGCCACGGAGAGAGCTCATTATACAGGGAACCCAGAATGGTGCTGCGGTAGTAGGCGTCTCGGGGTAGTAGGTAGGCACCCACGTTCATGCTTCTACTACACCTTCTCGGATCCTGCCGATCAGCGAGCCATTGAGTCATCGCGGTGTGCTGCAAACGCATGCTCAAGGAAGGGCGATAATACAAGTGCGCTCACCCATGATGCAAAATGCAATGGAAGCAAGCACACATCAACTCATCTTCGGCAATTGTCCACGGATCCTCAGGAGAGCACTTGACCGGATCCACAAGGTCCTCGATGTTCTCACAATCTTCTGGATGGCTCGCTCGTGTGTGGATTTGGAGACCCTAGCGAGTGCGGCTAGCGACACCGGGTCACGGATGGATGGCGTGCAGATTTTACGAACAATCTATTGTATCGCGAATGCACGTTCCATGTCCTAAGGTTCGGAGTGAGTGTTCAAGACTTTGACAGACAGAGAAGGCGAGTATGCGGCACACCCACTTCAGAAATGGTCGGCGTATGTATATGCAAGAGAAGAAAGCGCATGCCACTCAGCATGGCCGCTCACCGGCTTGCCGGGCCGTGTCCCACACGGTGGCCTCGGCCGACCGCAGGTTCGTCGAGCGTTCGCGCAACACCAGCCGCATTAAATGCACTTCTCAATAATTCGATGGCGTCGCAGAACTACGACAAAGCCGGCCAATTCCTGAGGTGAACATTGAAAGAATCATTGACATATCAAGAATGCATTCCAGAACGTCCGTGCAATACACTGCTCGAGGAGATGAGTCCTCCATACAATACAATCGAGGAGATGAGTCCTTCAAACGATACATGTGGGAGTCCGGAGTGAAGTTGAATTCAGAGGTGTTGAAGTTGAGTTCAACAGTGTCCACCAACCGTTTCCGTCGCTCCGCATCCGCTCCCTCATACCTTCGCAATCAACTCGCCGTGGATCAAGGTGAACCAGGCATCCTCATCCGCGCCCCACTTCCGCCATACCTTAGCGACATTATCCAGCTCCTCCTGGGTATACACACCGTGTTTCTTTGCGGTTGCGGAGAAGTTCGAGGACAGAGTGCGCTCCGCCCAGATCTCGCTCCACCACTTCCTCTCCTCTGGAGTCCAGTAGCACCACGTCCCGGCGGACAAGGTCAGGTTCTCGGGAGGATATCCGGCCGCCTTTGCCCAGACATGCAGGCGACGCCCGGCGTCGGGCTCGCCGCCGTTCGCGCGGGCGACCTTCAGGTACCCCTGACGCCACTCCTCCATGCCCTCGAGCTGAGGCCACCACGACATCCCGGAGAAGTCGGTCTCACGAGTGGCGACAATCCCGCCGGGCTTCGCGACGCGACGCATCTCGCGCAGGACTTGGACCGGGTCTCCGACGTGCTGGAGAACCTGGTGCGCGTGGACGACGTCGAAGGACGCGTCGGGGAAGGGGAGGGCGAGGGCGTCGCCGGGCGTGAAGGTGATGTTAGTGACTCCGCGCTCCGCGGCGTTTTTGCGTGCGGTCTCAAGTACCGCCGGCACGTCGATGCCGGTGACATGTCCCTCGGGGACGTAGTTGGCGGCGAGATCAGCGGTGATAGTGCCCGGCCCACAGCCGACGTCGAGGACGGTCATGTTGGGCTTAAGGTAGGGGATGAGGTATGCCGCTGAGTTCTGGACGGTGCGCCAGCTATGAGAGCGGAGAACAGACGCGTGGTGACCATGGGTGTATTCCGCTTGATGAGACATTGTATCTTTCTGCGGCTCCGGTGAGTAAAGTGCATATCAGGCGCCATTTTGCGGACGCACGAGTGAATCATCAATTGAGAGAAACTCACCGATTTTGCGCGGACGTGGAGAGCAGTGAGTAGATATGGGGATTTACGCCCTTCATCCTGAAGAGGTGGTTATATACGTCCTTCCACTTATGGGGTGGCCGATCGGCCATCGATAACTCGGCCGATGAGCCCCGACTAAACGTCACTTCTCGGACATCAACGTTCAGTATGACTCGTCCTAGAAGAGGTTGTCAAGGTTATCTGATCATATGACATACTATCACTCCGAGGCAGTGTAATATCATGAGAGGAAGAACCGAGAAGTCAGTCTGGCTGTCGCGCCAGGCTGGTTGTAGCACGCTTGAGGTCTTCTGAGCGCGGGTCCTAGTGGCAAGCAGAGGCCTAGGCCTGATAAAGTCATCCCCGGAGACACAGCCTCAGGATGGGAAACCCCATTAGAGAGACCACCGCAAGAAACCGTTACAATGAGCCATATACAGACCTAGGAACTTGAGATGATGTCTTCGTCCCGTAGTGTCCGCTCCTGTGTGACTGGCTGAGAGGGAGAATGTCAGTACGGTACTATTAATAAACCTTGGATGAGATGATTTCGTACTTATCAGGTCTGGGTTGGACGTGACGATATTGGCAGTATCATCTAGGCGCAAGTTGTGAAATATAGTTGCAGTCAAGACACCGTAAATACTGTCAAACCAAGCGAGCATGCTCGAGATAAGAAGAGAGCTCTTTCCGAGTAGCGTCGAAGACAGCCCGATATTCAACCAAGGTGCGCACGTACATATGTACTGCCTGAGGTACTTGGTACGCGTCGCGAGGAAAGACGTCAGAACGTAAGCGCCCGAGACTGCGGGTGACGATGCACTGTTACGCGTCACACTCACGCTTTGCGAGTCTCCGCCACCGGGTGGCTACTGGTCTCTGCTGGTTCTTCCCGCTCACCTGCTTCTCTTTGCGGCTTCTCTTCATTTGACCCCTCGGGATCCTTTCATCTAAGACGACATGCCCCCCAACCCACTTACCTTGAAGCAGCGACTGGCAGCGCTGTCTGCGAACATCAATTCGCCGTCGCGCTCGAACACATTTGACACCCCGCCCGACTCCCCCATCACAAGCAAGCGCAAGATGTTCTTCAAACAGCCTTTCGGAAAGTCACCAAATGTTGATGCGGCGCCTGGAGAGTACCACGGGCAGGAGCGAATACAGGAGGTCATGAACAGGTTGATATTCCAGGCTGGAGTGGACTACGAGTACGTGCCGTGCTTCCTATCCCTCGCGTACTCACCTTCTCAACGTACTGTGTCTAGAACACGACCCATGTACGTCCACACTTCCTCCAAAAATGCAGACGGTGGTTCATATATGCGTCAGGATTGTCATGTGCGCATCTGCCATGCCCGACCCGCGAGAAGTCTCGTATGACTTGCTGCTGGTGTGAGTGTTGTGTGATTGCGTCACGACTGCCGTAATGACACCTTATTAGCCGCATTCTGTCATATCTTGACTTGTATGGTGCGTTACTCAGCCATTCTCATTACGCCTCACACTTTCTTCACCGTCTGCCTGGACGCATGTATCAAGCGGTGAAAGCCGGAGGTGTCTCCAGGGGTACCTGGGCGTGCTATTTCTGGCTCGACGTCAGTAGACACACGCAACCTTCGACGTGTCGGAACGCGCGTTGGTCAGTTTTGCAAACAGACGGTATAAGCTCGCCTCTGCTTGGGTTCATGAAACCGGTGAGGCAAATGGACGAGAAATCAGGCAGAGACGAGCCTACACCGCCTGATGGTTGATAGGATGTTATCACGCCCGGCCGAATGCCTCTCGTCAATCGCTATCCTCCCGTCAACCGGACTATCGAGGCTTTCGTTTGTTCGAATTGTGGGCAGATTACTCAATTTGTTTCGCAGTTGAATCCGACTACACCGTGGTATTCCTTGCTGCTGGAAACCGGCATACGCCTGGCTGGAACTGGGTATGGAAGGCATATCGCAGCTTGAGCAGGAAGTATCGCAAGAACCTCAAGCGTATGGTATGCCTCTCGCTTGGCCTTACACGTGCATGTCGTTGACGGAAGTGCAGTATGTCGTGCATTCAAATTTCTTCACAAAAAGTAAGAACACATTACGTCCCTCTGTCCGCCCTGTTCCACTGATCTCACCGCTACCCCAGTGTTGTTCTCCCTGGCTGGCGCCATTATCAGGTACGAGACGAGGTATGCTCTGTCGCGGCCGTGGTCTTGACCAGAGCAGTCCCAAGTTCTTCCGCAAGATAACTTATATCAATACCCTTTCGGAGTTGGCATACCACGTCCCATTGACGCAAATAGACATACCCCCACCCGTATACCAGTAAGCGCTATTTTCGTTGCGTCCGCAGCCCCGTATGCATTGCTGACACGCCTCGAAGAGAGAATCTCAAGCATGAGAAACAAATCAACCTGCCGGTGATGACTCGTTCAGACCTCTTCGGCGTCCCGCTCGAGGAGCTCATGGGATTCGACGGCGAGAAGGGCGGCCTCCCACGAGTTGTGAAGGATTGCATACAGTACCTCCGATCAACCGGTGAGAGCCTGGGACGCATGTGCGTCTTTGTGGTTGACTTCCATGCTGACGTCTGAAATAGGCTTACAAGACGAGGGCTTGTTCCGCCGGTCGCCGAACTCCGTGCTGCTGAAGCAGGCAGCGCAGGCATATGACCGAGGTGCGTCCATACATCGAGATATGACGAACGTAGCTGAGGGCGAACAGGTCATGTTGTGTCTTTGGAGACCTTCGGGGACCCTCATTTAGCCGCAGTCTTGCTGAAGAAGTATCTCCATGACTTGCCAGAGCCTGTCTTCCCGGAGAGGCTATACCCCAACATTCGCAAGTGTCCGATGCCGACGGACGACCCGAACGACATGTCTGCTGTCATGTATATCCGGGAAGCCCTCCTTCCCGAACTTCCGCCGTGCGTATACATCCTCCTGAGCAACATCCTCCGTGAGTCTTCCGATCTATCGCATGCCCGTCTGTCCGTTGACACACGAGCAGACCTGCTGTATGAGGTGCAACTCCGCTCCGCGTCCAATCGCATGGACGCACACAACCTCACGGTTGTGATCTGCCCGAACTTGGTATCGAGCTCGAACCCGATGCGTGACGTCATGATGTGCTCTGCACCGAACGCGCCTACGCTCTTCGATGCTGCGCGCGCAGCTTCAAGCACGAATCTCGCAGCTCAAGCTCAGCCGCAGTCCGCGTCCGCCTCAAATCGCGCCGCATTAACCGAGGGCAAGACTACTCTGGGCATGGTCATCAAGCTCTGTATCCAACGGTACTATGAGGTCTTTGACGAGATCCCCGACCGCAGCGAAGCGCTTGGGCAGGAGATTATCCACCCTCCAAATCCGTTCGCGGACCTCGGTTCACCCGGGAGTCCCTCCCTCAACAATCGTGACAGCGCACTACTGGACGACGACGACATCGACGACGCAATGCTCGTCATGCCTCTCGGGCCGAACAATCCCAACCGCTTCTCGGGGGGTGGTGGCGCAGGAGGCTCGAGCACGTTCCGCCCGCAACATCGCACGAACCAGTCAAGAGACGCTACAGCACGGTCGACACATACGGCCTTCGGGAATGGGGGCGGGCCACCTAGTGCGTACGCGACAGTGAACAAGGCGCGGTCGACGATCAGCATCGAGCGCGGGAACCCGTCGAGGAAAGGCTCGATTGCGTTGGGACGCGGCACAGCGAGGGGAAAGAGCGCGGGTGCAGGCGTGCAGGCGATTGGAATCACCGCGGAGGGGTTCTTCAGTGCGCCGGATGCTCCCCCAGTCCCGACGCTGCCGTCGCATGCGCTGAACGGGAGGTGATGGCCTTCTGTCGTGCTATGGTTGCGAGAGGCTAGGCTGGGTTGTGGGATCTGGAACCCCACTGTTCTGCTATATCTTATGTTCTGGTTTCATGAATAGTTCTACTCATACGAGCTTTGGTTTACGGGAGCATTGTTTGACTTATGATACTACACCTCAAACTTCTCCGTCGGACCTCGGTGCCATTTGATACTTACCAAACTGCAACACTTCGTCCGTCCAGCATGATGGTTCAGTGTATCGCCTGTCGCGACTCCGGCCTCTCCTTGATAGTTAGTCTCTGTTGCTGAACTTGATGCGAAGATGACAGCGGATCTAGGACGCTGCGAGTTGAATGTCGTGAGCCACAAGGTAAGAGGCTCGTATTAGTGCCACCGACTGGTCACTATGACTACGACTCGAGATCGTAGGGAGAGGAAAGCGTACGCGCAGTGTGGCATACGGGCGGCAAACGCTCTGCCACGTGTGCATGTGACCGCCCGTACGCTCAGAGTCGCACTGGCACAGTGACGCTCAGACTGGCATGTCCGTTAAACAAGCCCAACGCGTCCTTGACAAGTTGTGCTGCTGCATTGACTCGTCTTCTCCCAGAGTACGTATCGAACTGAGCCTTAATTCTGCCAGTGACTGATCAAGGCATATAGCATGCATCGAGCACTCCTCATACAGGAGATTACTTGTCGGATATGCTCGCTTGCAAATGACTTGTCATCATTGGCGATGCTTGCGCGGACCTGCAAAGACACACATGAGCCGGCTATCTGCGTTCTCTGGGAAGAAGTTCAAGACTTGGCTCCCCTGGTGCAGTGTTTCCCACACGACTCCTGGTCAGTCGTAGAAACGGAGCTGGTACGTGAGTCTAGATCAGCAATCAAACGGCGAGACGAGCTCAAAGAAAAATCACGGTTTATATGCATGTAGACATTCACGCGTCCACTTGCGTCTGAAGACTGGGATCGCTTCCTACACTACTCGCGACACATCCGTAACCTCCGGCTGAGGAATCCCACACGGGCATCCCGCTATCGAGTCCACTCCTCAGTGATCTCGACCCTGGACGCGTCGCGGCCTGAGCCGGTCCTGTTTCCGTGCGTCCATATATTCGAATGGGATGCCGAGATGCTTGGATACGAGCTCCTCGACACATGTCTTGGGTTTCTTGGGGCCCAGGTACGGTATATACATCTTGGGCACCCGCACCTGTGTCCAGATAGGCCCGAGTGCGGTTTACGAGCCGGGCTCTCCGCAATCGCTCACCAGTTCCCTTCGTTGGAACATGTTTACCTTGGACATTCATTTGCCGATGTTTACCGTGGTCCCCCACCCATCAGCGAGGCGCTCCTCTTACCCGAACGTCTGTCCGCGCTGAGGACGTTCTGCATCTATGGATTTCCCATTGCCGAGGCTGTCGTATACGCCTTAGCAACACTACCTTCTCTGGAAATACTCAAGGTCACCCTTCCGTTCGACTCTACATGGTCTGGCACATTCCCCTCGAAAGCTTTCTCTACGGTCAAGCAGGTCTTCCTTCGGATGACCGCGCCCGATTACATTTCCTTCAGCGCCGTCGCAAAGTTCCCAAGTGTAGGGGAAGCGTACCTAGAGGTCATCGATGTCCCCAAGCAGTCCACCACGAATGGGTTCTACGAAGCGATTCGGCGACAGTTCTCCCCGAGGTCGCTCCTCCAGCTGGAGGTCTCCCCCGCAGGCACCTTCCCCTATGCCGTCGTGGCGTTCATCGGCTCAGTGGTACGTCCGACTCATTTGGAACCCTTGTTCGACTTCTTCAGGCTCGAGAGTCTTACTCTCAGCATGGCCTGTCGATATTCTCTCGACACCGCATTCTATGCGAACGCATCCCGAGCATTCCCTCAACTTTGCACCTTCAAGATCGCGGACTGCTACTGGTGCGTCAACGACACGCTCCCAACCATGACGGCACTCGTTCCATTCGCACTTCATCCCAACCTCAGCGACCTTTTCGTGCCCTTCGATGGGACCCAGCCTGTCTCTCTCTCGGGCATCAAAGACGCTCTACCCCCCGGTACCGGCCGGTCCCACGTTACCTCCCTCGGTGTGGGCTACTCGCCTCTGACGGTGTCCCACCCGCAGCTTGTTGCCGCGTATCTTTCGCGACTTTTCCCTAGACTCGGAGGGCAGGAGGGTAGATCACTTATGTGGGGGGAGTGCGACGAGACTGCAGAGGGACACCAGCTGCAAGAACGCTGGAAAAAGGTCCGCGAGCTACTGACTTGTTTCTATGCAATACGCGAGGACGAGCGGGACATCACGGCTCGAGAGCTAACACAGAGCCAAGAAACGGCAAGACTACGCTGCAAGGGCTCTACCGCTGATCACGTACGTTCACTCACTTGCGGCTTCATGCCTTTTCTGATCGTGACCCCATCGGGAACAGCATTAGTCTCGTCACCGTGATGTGACTAAAAAGTCTTCAATCCGATACCATCTATCTCATGTCTCTGTTGACCTACACCGTATCCCGGCGCACGCAAAGGTCCGCAGGCTCGCGTTTTGTTCGATCACTAGTAGCCGGACCGCGCTGGGAGACAGGCATGGCGTGCAATTCCCAGACCATTGAATCGCTACAGAACTTGAGCGACATCGTAAACCTGTGAGTACCTGTCCATCTCGGCCATGTTGACTCAGTTTTGGGACACAGCTATGCATCAATAGACCAGCGCGGAAGCTGATACGCGCTCGCTATAGCTGTGCCCGCCGCAGATGCATGGGAAGCTTCCATTGAAAGCTGCCCGCAACACGCCGCCGCCGTTTCATGCATACATAAGGTCTGCTGTCTCGTCAGTAACCAGTTCTCGTTTTCCCCTCTTCACTCCCTTTGGCGCCGTTCAGTGCTTTGGACTTTGATTATTTCTCATTCAGGCTTCCCTGGTAGGCTAATGGTATCTACAATTATTCTTCTAGTGTCAATCCTGGTCTCTTCGGTGACTGCTTCACAACCACTACTCTCGCTACCCCACGCTCGGCCTCACATACCCTATACGGACGAGCCCGACGCATCGGTGTCTGTATTCCACCAAACAACCCAGCAGCAGATCTCCTCGTATGGAGAGACGTTCTACTTCGACCAGCTAATAGACCACGATAACCCCAGCCTAGGAACGTTCAAGCAGCGATACTGGCACAACTATGAGTTCTACGACCCGGGTACGTAGTATGCTGCGAGTACTGGCCACCGGTATTCAACCCATGCCTAAACCCCCAGGCGGAACCATTGTCCTGCTCACGCCTGGCGAAATCAATGCCGAAGGTAAGACTTTTCTCTCCGGTGGAACTCCGGTGGCGACACTAATCTCCGGTACTCTCAGGGTTCACTTCGTATCTAACCAATACCACAATTACCGGCATGATTGCGCAGGCAACGAACGGAGCGACCATCGTCCTTGAGCATCGTTTCTTTGGCAAATCAAACCCCTACCCCGATCTCTCCGTCAAGAGCCTCCGTGTACACACCATCGAGCAAGCCATCAACGACTTGGAGTACTTCGCCAAGAACGTCCACCTGCCGATGCCCGGAGGTGACGCGGTTTCTCCCGGGAAGGCACCATGGATCTTGGTAGGAGGTAGCTATTCCGGTGCGCTTGTCAGCTTCACAATGCACAGGTCGGTACTCCTTGGAATCTCATCACCTGGCGAGCAACGTTGACAATCAACACCCCATAGCAAACCCGGTTTGTTCTACGCCGGCTATGCCTCGTCAGCTGTCATCCAAGCCATCGGGTACGTACCCCGTTCCCCTGCAGGCTGGCGTCCTAACCACTAGCATCTATATAGGCATTTTTGGAAATACTACGAACCAATCCGGGAGTACATGCCCAAGAATTGCTCCGCAGATGTCGAAGCTGTCATCGCGCACATTGATGCGGTCCTTGACACTGGTAACGCGACTGCTATCCACGACGTCAAAGCGGTATTCGGTCTGGAGGACATCGTTCACGACGACGATTTTGGCTCAGCTTGTGCGTGGTCGCCTCCATTCCGTTTCAAGCTAAGCTGTCTGCTCATCATGCGGTATATCGACCAGTGGCGACAATCTTGGGCTCGTGGCAGGATGGAGATATCACGACGCGATCGGACGCGTTCTACGACTTCTGTGACGCCCTGGAAGTAGACAATGGCAAAAGTGCGCCTGCGTCCGGTTGGGGTTTGAACCACACGTTGCAAGCGTGGGGGCAGCTGTGGAAGGATACTTACTATCCAGCCAGTGAGTGCAACGTGGATCAGCCTACTAGATGATGTGACGATCACTAACTGTTGATGACAGCATGTGGTACTTTCAACGCCGAGTAAGCGTATCTGCATAGCACGTCTGCTACGGGCTAACATAGTGCTAGGGACTGTTTTGGTACTCATGACCCGAACAAATCGTGGTGGAACAACGTCACCCTCAGTGACGACAGGTCATGGACTTGGATGACGTACGTGTACTTCTCAACGCTTGCTGTCACTAGAGCTGATCCAGCTTTTTGTGGTGTTCAGGTGCAATCAGTTCGGGTTCTTTCAGGTCGGTGCAGACTCCGGTACGCAGCCAGTGCTCGTCTCACGGCACTATACCGCTGCCTCTGCAGAAGTAAGTACAATCTTCCCTGACACACCGATTGTACTGATACCTGCGATACGTGCCCCTCTATAGCGCAACTGTCTGTATGACTTCCCAGGCGCCTTCAAAGGCAGTAGAAGGCTGAGCATCTTGAATGCGCTCGGAGTGAATACTCGGTACGGCGGTTGGAACGTCACCACAGACCGGCTGATATTTGCGAATGGTCATCGTGCGTCCTTTCTGTATTGGGTCTTCTGAATTCACTGCACTGATTGGAATCTTCATCCCTCTGGACGAAATACAGGCGATCCATGGCGCGAGGCGACGGTCGCGGCCAGCGGGGCGGTTTTCTCGCCAACGGAGCTTCAGCCTCATCTAGTCAGTGATGGCTTTCATTGTTCAGATCTGCTTGGCTCGGAAGCCGCCAGCTCTCATGTCAAGGCGGTACAGGACGCGGCGTTGGACTACATGAAGAAGTGGTATGCAGAATGGAAGCCCTCCGAATCTACGTAGCTGTTACTACTACCTGTGCGGTGTAGCATTCTGGTCGAAGATTCCGTTGATACCAATGGAAGTACAACATGATGTCCTAGGACTGGTGCTCTGCAGGCCCGTCGAGGGGCACTGGGCGGAGGCCAGGGAAACCTACGTTGGCCCAGTGGGCACCTTGGTAACGACACCTCATGGGCGCTTACAGATGTACTCAGGCTCCACGACCAATTCGATTGATCGCTCCTTCTCACATCTCTCGAATACGTGCATCGCGTGATACCCCCGTTGATTATGTTTCAGGACAACTTTGTGCAATATAGACACCTTTGAACTTATGACTAGCCGCCGCCGGCCTACGTTTACCGAGACGCGTAGGCGCTCACAGCCACACATTTGACCGCAACCACTATTTGTGTCAGTCCGGGTGGCACACATGTATGTATGCGGCCCTTTCTGCTGGCATTCCGTCTGCTGACCCGTCAATGTTTTCGCTGAAGTGCGCTGCTATTGGTATCGCTGCGCCGTCTACCGCATACACCGTCTTTGCATAACGGTTCTGAAGGCACGTACTAGTACGAATCCGCTAGTTCATTGGCAACAGGCTAATTGCCATTATAGGCTGAATTCTGCTCTCGAGACATGTCATCGACCATACAACACCGCACTCTACATATAGCCGAGATATTCAGGCACATCTGCGACGTTGCGGACAACATGACTTTGGCTATCCTGGCGCGCACATGTAAAGCTTTCCAGGAACCTTCACTCCAGGCCTTATGGCGAATTCTTCCGGATTTCGTTCCCCTGGTCAAATGTTTCCCTCATGACTGTTGGATAATCCAAAACGACGAATTGGTGAGTCATATGCAGCATAACGGGCGAAGTTGACAGTACTCACGGTAAGTCGCAGAGATTTGCGCGCCTACCTCTACCGAACGAATGGATCGTATTTCTCAAGTATGCCAAGCTGGTCAAATCGCTAGGCTGTCGGTATCATACTAGTCCATTAAAATTGCACGCCGGTGTCATTGACGCCCTTTGCGCTCTCCGACCGACACTCGTGCTTTTCCCCAATATCCGCTCCCTGGATTGGCCAATCATGGATCTGAGAGGATCCTCCTTACCGCCCACGTTGTCGTTGCTAGGCGACGGAATAACTGCCCTGTGGATCGAGAGTTACAGCCGCGCCGTAAGCCTCTCGGAACAAATGCTACAAACTGCCATTGCGATCATTGCCTCCAGGTTTCGCTACCTGAAAAGCCTCCACATCTCCCTCGAGGACACCGACCCCGGAATCGGTATCGATTCAGAAGTTTCTACCGCATTATCTTCGCTCCTCGTCGGCTTGCATGCGCTGACTGAGTTCAAGTGTTTGGACATCTCCCTCTCAAGCCCAACTATCATGCATCTCGCTCAGCTCATCACATTGCAAGATCTCGAGGTTCGACTCCCCGATTCGTGGACTTGCCCCGAACCAACGGTCAACCCCTTTGCCTCGCTCACCACTATCACTCTGGCAACAACAATATATGGATACATCCAATTCAGCAAAGCTGTACCGCTCCCGCATATCCAGAAGTTTTGCCTCTACGTTGAGGATGATCCTCCCGCCCAACTCATCCCCGACTTCTTCTCCGCCATCCGCCGCCAATTCTCCCCGATCTCACTCCAAAACCTTTCAATTAACCCAGCCGGAGTTCCTAACGAGACTAGGGCGCGCCAGAGTGGCACAGTCATCCATCCCGCAGACCTATGGCCCCTCCTCGAGTTCTCGCTCATGAAGAACTTCGACTTCGCTATGGAGTGTCATTATGCGCTTCACGATGCGTTCATCCTTCACGTAGCGAAGGCCTGGCCCCACCTCGAAACATTCTATCTCTGCAACGAGAATTACTGTGTTCACGACACCCTTCCCAGTCTTACTGCCCTCGCGCACCTCGCTGTGCATGCCCATAACTTGGCTGAGGTTGGGTTGCAGTTTGATGCCGCAGGATGGACTCGTCATCCCGACTTCGATCATGACGGCGGCCCTCCGGAGCAGTTATACGGCGAACTTCAAGGCCGAGCAAGCACATCCGACGTGTATAGCCTGCACGTGGGTATCTCGCCCATCGCATTGCCGGAAAAGGTCGCGCTCTTCCTGGCTCGTGTTTTCCCGGCCTTGGAATCACTCGTGACTAGTGCCTTCGCTAACGCGGAGGACCGGGCCCTCAAGCGTTGGCGAGAGGTTGAGCGATACCTTCCAATGTTCGTGCGCATACGCGCCGACGAGCGGCTGAGGTTGCAGCAGGAACCAACGGATGCATGTGACGACGAATATGTGATGACCGTCGACCCGGACGTACCATGAGCAACTGGAGAGCTTCCTCGCTTTGACAATCAGATACTGCACACAGTACATACTATAGGTCATTTAGCTAGTCTGACTAGTGAACTGGTATGCCGCCCTGAAAACTTGATGTCGTTGCTTGATATTCTGGTAGTACATGAGCCAACCATTCATTCTCACATGAGGTGTCGGTGTCAGCGAGAAAGCGGCTACTCACGGTGTCCGTCGGACCGGATGTCTACAAGGACTACATCAAGAAGGGTGGACAACGGCAGCACGGGTATACGCTAAGCTGTACAACATAATAATAATTGCAGTACATTTATCTGTGGTGTGATACAGGACGGTGACCATACAGCAACGTACCTAAGCCATGGGCCACTCCGTGAAGACACCCTGCCCGAACCTGAAGAAACTGATGGTACCAGCATCAACAGCAGCGACGACAACCATTTTCTTGCCCGACTTGAGCGACGGGAAGGGATAGGTTGGTCGAGGAGGTGTCTTCGCATTGTTGTCCGCTCCGGGCATCGGCCATATCCAAGCAAACGACCTCCTCAGCAGCGACGGTTGGGCGAAGGGAGCCTGAGAAGCGGTTTGTTTCGACTCAGCTACAGCTGCTGCCGCTTGCTTCTGCTGCGCGAACGACATGCGTTTCCGTGGTACGGGTGGCGGTAGCTCTGGTAGCTCCCCGAAGAGGTCCGTCAGTTCGGATATGGTCGGCATGGGCGTCGTCCGTGCACTGTTGAGCTATAGTCAGTACCTGCAGCCCCTCGTGGAAAGAGTCACTCACTTCACGATCACGACAGAGAAGTCTGGTGGTGGTGACGCAGTCTTCTTGAACGTGGTGGAAGGTTTGTACAGGTTGTAGAAGATCTGATAGGGTGTCGGTGGGGCTTCGGGTGCACGCTGCACATGCAGAGGAATGTCGTAACCGGATGGTAGGAACCGAAGCGACTTGAACAAGGATTCTGCGAGAATGCGGTTAGCTGTTGTTGGTCCGTTGTCGTGCGGAGACCACGTACTGTTATTCATATTATGGTGCAGCCATCTGCTGAAGCATATGGGTCGCCACCAGTCGCACCCGCCAGTGAATATCCGCACGATTCGGGACAGGAACGAGTTGACTGCGCTAAAGAGTCGACCCACGATAGATGTAGATACTTGGTTGGGGAAGGGCGGAGGAACCGGATAATCAGGGGATGGCGGCTTCGTCCTTGTGACGACGTAGCCCAGCCGCCTCAGATACGCGTAGACCTGACCCGTCATGTCAACGAATGCGTGTGCAGGAAGCGATGGGAAGACAAACTTGGTATCGCTCGAATGTGAGGTCTTCGGCACCAATCATCTCGGCATACGCCTGCTGTACAGACATGGGTACGCCCTCCATGTCGTCGAGATGCAGGGTCTTGTGCAGAGGTACGTCCGTTGGCTTCCAGCAGAACATCGCACCTCGCTCGACTAGATAGAGTGCCTCCTCCGGGAGTAGCTCTAACCGCTTCTGGACCTTCTTCGCATCCTCAGACCCTTCTGAAGCCCGCGCGACAGAATGACCCATAGTTGAAAGATGGATGCCCTTCGCTACCGTGACATGTGCCCTGCCGAGTTGCGGGTACCATATGGCATGACTGACGGACTTGCTACGCAGCGCGAGAGCGTCAGGTATGCAATCGCGCGTGGGGGACATCCAACTTACTGCGAGATCGTCCGCGTTGCCTTCAGTGCTTCTAGCATGGCCGAGCGCGAGCGATCGAGGACATGTCGTTGCAGACCAGACCCTCCTTGTGTGGTAGGCTCAAAATCTTTCTCGCCTCGTTTTGGGATGACTGGTCGCGCGACGTTAAGACCTCTGCTCGCGTTCGTTGAGTGGGCAACACATGGCGGGAATGTTCAGACACTCACGGAATCTTGGTCCAATCCGGACCCTGGTCCTCATCTCCAGAAGATTGCTCCTCTTCATCCCTGTCCTGAGACGCCTCAGGTTTTGGTGCAGCCGTCGGGAGCTCCAGGTTATCATCCATCGCGATGTAATCTTCTCAGCTGAATGAATCAAGTGCCGAAACGATGAGAGTGCGAGGCAAGCCTAGCAGCGACGCACAGAGATGGGTGGAGGAATGGCAAGAAAATGACTCCGGTGACACGCGCGACGCGACGAGGACGCGACGGGCAGGCGCGCTCACCATTCTCTTCCGCTCCCACAACCGCTGTACGCGTCGTCTGGCTCGTCGGACTCGGTCTGCACGTACTCTTGCTTTTAGTGCGACCGTGGAAGGATGTCTACTCAGCCTGCACCGACATTCTACCAGTCGTTGGCGGTAAGCCCGCGGATTCTCATTACACGTACGGGACGGGGACTGACTCCGTAACAGGCCGGAGGTGTCGCAGGTACGGCTGTAGACCTACTGTTCTTCCCTATCGACACCGTCAAGACACGATTGCAGTCCTCGCAAGGCTTCATACGCGCTGGCGGATTCAAGGGGGTATACAAGGGTATCGGTAGTGTCGTCGTCGGGAGCGCACCCGGAGGTACGTCTTGCACTCCCTGCATGACATGCGACGCGACTCATCGTCTGTATCCACAACAGCTGCTGTGTTCTTCTGCACATACGACACTTTGAAGAGAACCCTTCCCCTTCCGTCGGAGTATGCACCCGTGACCCACATGATATCTGCGTCTCTCGGCGAAGTCGTACGTTCACCCCATGCTACCTAGGGCTAATGCCTACTGATGTGTACAGTGACGCGCCAGGCAGCATGCTCAATCCGTGTCCCCACAGAAGTCATTAAGACCCGCACGCAGACGTCGACCTATGGGCCCGCCGCGCAGTCCTCGCTGGCAGCAGCGAGGCTACTCTGGTCGACGGAGGGCATACGCGGTTTCTATCGCGGATTCGGGTCCACCATCATGAGGGAGGTATGTGTCGCGCACTACCGCGTTGTTGCGTGCCAATGCTTACCGAAAGGCAGATCCCATTCACCTCGTTACAGTTCCCTCTATATGAGCTGTTGAAGCTGCGTCTGGCCAAAGCACTCCGCAGGCCATTACACGCATACGAAGCTGCTGTCTGTGGGAGCTTCGCGGGTGGTGTTGCTGCTGCGCTAACGACACCTTTGGACGTCCTTAAAACACGGGTTATGTTGGATCTAAGAGTGCGTACGCTTACTTGCTGGACTTATGTCCTCGCTTATTGTTGCGACGCAGGATCCAACGAAGCATCAGCATCCGACCTTGGCCGCCCGTTTCCGCGACATCTATGTGAATGAGGGTGTAAAGGCACTTTTCGCTGGTGTGGTACCACGGACGTTGTGGATCTCAGCAGGTGGTGCTGTGTTCCTCGGCGTGTACGAATGGGCGGTCCACGGGCTTATGGGGCAATGAGTCAAGGAAGGCATGTGGTCAACACGATATGCACAATTATGTCGCGCAGTGTATTGCTGGCACTAAGCATTGAGTCCCTTTCTGGGGCAAACATGGTTCGCTTCACTATGATACACGATACAAAGCAGTACTAATACATGTTACAGATAGACTTCTGTTCCTCCTATGCTCAGTCACGACCGGTAATACGATCCTTGAGCTTCTCAACAGTACCTGTGTGCGCAGAGGTGTAAGTACGAACTGCCATACAGACAAAAGTCTATGCCCGACACCTACCCTTGGTTTTGTGCCCCGTAGAAGGCTTTCCGCCACTCCCAGCGGTGTCCTGCGAGCGGTGCCAGTTGTCGCCCTCGCGGATTCCACCTTGGGGTCCAGTATCGAACTCGTCCTCGTCGGCACCACGTCCGTACTGGTTACCGCCGGCGCCGATCGTGTTCATGTCTGTCGTGTTGCCCGCTGTACCGGTGGAGCCATACTCGGTGCTCCCAGCCCAGTGGCCGCGCGCACCCTGGCTATCCCAGTTGTTCCCGCTCGAGTCGAGGTCGTCGCGCTCGAAGTCGCTCTGGCGCTGACGGCGACTCGACGGGTCGGTGCCCGAGATCGAGGGGTCCATGGGGTCGCGGGTGGGGCGCGAGCCCTGGTCCTGAGACCATTGCTGGTCGTCGATGTCGCCTGATTGGAGCGCGCACGAGTTAGCACTAGGAAACAACAACGAAGACGTCTAACGTACCACGCTGTCCGCCGCCCTGCTGCGAGAACGCGCCAAAGTTGTCGGGGCCACTCGGGTTGGAGAAGTTGTTCGGGTCGTTGTTCCACGACTCGGTGGTGCGGTCGTAGGACATGATGCAAAAATGTGTTCGTGGGGTTATTTGAGTGGGAAGTTGTAAGGTTGCAACTTGGGGTTTGCGAATGGTGCGAATAGTGGGAGGTTCTGCGTATGCGCGAGGACATATATATACATGTCTCCGTGCTTTGGAGCTTGCACAGGGCTTGACTTCATCGTCTCCACGCCTGCATACCCCGCGAGCCCCTCTACCATTGCGCAACTCGGCCGATGCGCGTCGTCTTGCGAACTTACCCCACTCTGCATTCCCCGGGTCATGACGCAAGCCTTGGCTGCGCTGCGCAAGCTATCCACCAAGCGCAATACGAGAAATTTACTCCATCTGAACGTACGTCCCTGACATAATGTACTCCTGGGCCGAGGCCGGCGAAGCCACTGGCGATAACTGGACTGGACTCTGACAATCGAACGAAGCGTGTCATATGCGTAAAGCGGAGAGCGACGGTAGCAGTGTAGTATACTATATAGCACAGTGAGGGCCCGAGCGTGGGGTTGTGTGTGATGTACATTGCGAATTAATACTGATGTGTGCATTCCTACTTCCCTTCCAACCAGCCCAAGGCTTTAACCACCAAAACGAATGCGCAGCAAGGAGCGTTCTACCGAGGGAAAGAGACTGAACTATATATACCGCCATCGCGGCACGCGTCCACAATCAGTCCAGATCGTCTGCCGGGTTGTAGCCGGCCATAGACGAAACATCGTCTGTGCCTGTCGAGGGACCAGAAAGGGATGCCCCGGCAGCGGGTGGAGGCGACGTTGCAGGACTGTGGTTGTCCTGAGACGGGTTCGCCAGTGCAGCGTTGCGCGCCAACACGGATGAGAACGCACCAGGCCCGTTCTCTGACCCGAGGAGCAATTCCGCGTGGTTCTGTACGAGCTCCAGGTAGGTCGTCGCAACGTTGTTAGTACGCGCGATCCGGATCCTCCCATCTTCGCCAGTGGTCCGCGTCTCAGATGAAGAAGTGGTCGTCGCGGACGATGCCATGCGGAAGTAAGCAGGGGTAGCCACCGGGGTCGCCTCGGATGCCCCCTCAGGGATCAGAGGGACGTCAAAGTCAAAGCCGCTCGGTGGGGGTGACAAGACAAGCGGCGAGTGGTGTAGTTCGGTTAGATCAGCGGGGTGAGGGGGTGCGTCCCTTGAGGGCTCGGAAGGGGTAGGACGCCAGGGGACGTCTGGTGCGCGGGGACGTGTCGGAGGGGCTTGTCGACGGAGCATTGAAAGCATATTTCTTCTGAGAGACGTGATGGCGGGCGCTGGGTCCCACTGGTTGTCCGGACGAAGGGGCTCGAACAGGAAATCGCCGGAAGGTTGGCCCAACACAGGGTGAGGTAGTGGTGACGGGGGATTGGATGGTGTCATGGAGGGGGATGCGCCTGAAGGAGGAACGGGAGGCGCAGACGGAGAGCGAGGAGGCACCGCTGCTGCTGTCCTGCGCTGGAACAACCCGCTGTTCTGGAGGGGAGCACCGGCATCCCCGTGAACTTGCCGCATCTGAAGGAGGTCCGCCTCCGAATCGAAGTTCCACACCCCGTCAAATGCCGCACCCTCGAATCGGAGCAACTCCGCCAAAAAGCTGTTACCCGGCGGTCGGACTGGCCTACGTGGGGCCGCGCCAGGCGCGGTGTCTGTCGCTGTTCGTGGCGTTAGAGGTGGATCTGGGAAGAGGGTCAATCAAGCTGAGACGGCTGCAGACGGGTGGCAGAGCGGATACACTCACACTCCGGCATGCGAACTGCTGGACGCTGCCGTGGGATGCCAGCAACCTGTGCTTGCTCTTCCGCAGACAGCCAGTCACTCATGCTCTCCGCTTGAGGATGTTGCCAGACACGCGAAGGGTGCTCCTCCTCTGGTAATGACTCGTGAGCCGTGGCGTCATGAGGTCCCCGAGAAATCTGCAGAGTTAGCGACAGCGGGTCGATGTCGAACCTGCAAGACGGGCATGTCGTCTTTCTGGCCAACCACGGCGACAAACAGTCTCTATGGAAGAGATGCTTGCCGGCACATGGGAAGGCGACGATGCAGTCTTGATCTGGGTGGAAGGGCAGTGCGGCGAATATGTCCACGACGTGTTGCACTTCTCCGAAGTCGGGGGACTTGTCAAGCAGATCATCCCGGCAGATGGCGCAACCATCAACGTCCTCTCCGTCGCCGGTGCGCAACCTCTCGTAACGTCGCACGAGGTCGTCCTGGACAACTTCCATCGCCGTCAGCAGAATCTCAGCACGTTTCGGGTCATTGTCCACTCCGGCGAGTCTCGTAAGGTCAGTCACCCACGGCGGGGGCGGGTGGAAGCGTGACGCGACATCGGGAATAACAGTGCTCTACACGGCCATGCTCAGTGGTTTCAAACGGATGAAATAGGCGTTACGTACCGCTCTTTCCAGGAGCTCTCTATACATCTGCGCGCTGTTCGTGAATTGCATTGGATCAAAGTCGGCTTCGGGCTCGATATTGATAGACTCCGACATGTTGAAACGAGCGGTACCGGTTCTAGCCTGGTTACGTTCTGCGTTCTCAATCATCTGCGCAACGAGGTTCGTCTCGTCATCCGAGTAGTCCAAGCTTTCCTCGTCGTCCCAGTCAGAGTCAGAATCGTCCATGAAGACGTCCTCCTCGTCGGATGAGTCGGAGACGCTCTGGAGCGACGGTAGACTACCATCGCTCTCGTTTCCGGCGCCGTCTTCTGGCTCGACAACGGGAGCTACAGACCGATGACGGCGGGGAGCTTCTGGCACTGGGTCGGATATGATCCGTAGTGAAGCAGGGTTGGGTACGTGTGAGACGATCTCGAGTACGCCACCCAGGTTCTCCGGGAGGCTCGCAGCGGTGGCGAAGGAGGGAGTCCCTGACCGTGAGTGGTCTGCTGGCTCTAATGGCGGCGGACCATCGTCATCGTCCCCCTCATCCTCCAAAGCAGGCATTCCATCATCAGACGGAGGGCGGTTTGCAGCGGCGCGAGAAGGACCGGCTCCGGCGTCGTCTTCGAGAGGGGGGAGGTCGTCATATAGACTCGGGTCGTCCCTGCGTACTTCATCGCTGTTGCGCATGTTTGGTGGTATGAATTCCGGGTTCAAGAGCATCTCCAGCAGGCTGTTCGGCTCGGTGTTGTTACGATTTCGAGCAGAGCCCTCAGCTCGCCGTAGGTCTGCTAGTAAAGCATACGCAGCGAGCATATCGGGTGTGCGGTCCATGTCGTAAAGATAGCAACTGCGCTAACCAAAGCCGACAGAGAGCGCGACCAGCAAAAAATAACTGACGAAGTGGTAGAGAAAGCAGACAGGTAAGGGGATCGTGGTCGGAGACAATGCGCCTTGGCCGGGCGCTGTATGTGACGTACTATCGGATGTGATCAGACTCCGAAAGACTTTACTCGAATACCGCTTATTGTACTTGAGACTCCGATAGCCGAGACGCGCGACGCGTCGCGCCTCTCGGTTCGGTTTCACTACTATACCAACCACCTTTCCAGTCCGCGCGCACTTCGACCACAATGCCACCAACTGCGATATACTTGCAGAAAGCATGCCTGCAACACAGGTATATACGAACGCGAGACAACTCACATATAGTCGAGCGACCCGAACGGTTGCGCGCGATCAACGTTGGTCTCGCGGCCTCCATCGCGCGAATGGAAGAGCGCGCACCACTTTCGTCCAGTTCAGTCGAGGAGTCCTCTGCAGCAGCACAAACGAAGGCTGAGGAAGACTCGGACGAGCTCACCAAGGCTCTTGGAAAACTTCAATTATCTACGCCTTCGCGGACGGAGACACTCGGTCGCGTTCCGGTTACGTTCGTTCACAGCAGCGCGTCGGTGGACATCTTGAACAACGCGGCGGTCAAGTTTGTACACGGCGATATAGAACGCGACATCTATCTCGAGAATATCAGGAAGTGGGCGCAAGAGAGTGAAGACAAAGTCCGAAAGGGGGAAAGCGAGATTCCCGAAGGTTACTCGCAGGGCGACCTCTACTGTGAGTGCGGCTGAGTGCTACATTGTTTCCAATGTTTACACGCATCTAAGTGTGTCCAGGATCGTTGGATGCCATTCAAGGAGCACTCGGTACAGTGTGCGAGGCCGTAGATGCCGTCCTTGCAGGTCCGCGAGTAACCACCTCCGATGAACGAGGAGCCCCATCTCAGGCATTTGTTGCTGTTCGGCCACCTGGTCATCATTGCGGAGAGGTCAGTTATAGAGCACCTCGAATCCTTCTTTTAATAGGTGCTGATATCTTGTAGGATACACCTTCTGGCTTCTGCTTTGTCAACAACGTAGCCGTCGGTGCCGCACATGCGCACCTCAAACAGAATGTCAACCGCGTCGTCATTTTCGACATCGACTTACATCATGGTATGCACCTCAGGGACTTCCTTCAGCGTACTAGCAACGCTCACGCCGTTCCAGGCAACGGCACGCAGGCTATCGCATGGCAGATCAACGAAGAGACCTATCGCAAGCAACTAGAGGCTGAGAGCGGCGCACTAGCTGGGAAACCCGGCCTCCAGGTCTACTACGGAAGCATCCATGACATACTTTCCTATCCGTGCGAGGATGGGAAGGCTGAGTTGGTCCAAGCCGCCTCGGTCTCCATTCATGGTCCGCATGGGCAGCACATCGAGAACATCCATCTCAAGCCGTACAAGTCAGAACAGGAGTTCTGGGACGAGTTATACCCTGGATCATACACACAGTTGCTCGATAAAGCAGGAGCCTTCCTCGATAGCACAGGAGGGGCGGGCGATGACGTCCTTGTCTTCATCAGGTCAGACTTCTACTCTTGTCGTTATTTCTAGGACGCTGAAATTTTGCCTAGTTGTGGCTTTGACGCGTGCGAACACGAGTATTCCTCTATGCAACGACACCATAGAAAGGTTCCGACGTCGTTCTACCACCGTTTCGCGCAGGATGCACGTGCTTTCGCGAAGCGTTATGCCAACGGCCGACTCCTCAGTGTACTGGAGGGTGGCTACAGCGATCGTGCGCTCACCAGTGGGGCCATGGCGCACCTCTCCGGTCTTCTCGAGGAAGACGACCTCAAGGCTGACCCAATCTGGTGGAGTGTAGAGAACCTGACTGCAGTTCGTTGCCCTCGCATTCTCCCTACTACACTGACCTATATCTCGTCACAGCTCGAAGCCGCGACGAAGAAGCGGCGTGGGGGACGACCATCCCAGACCGTTCCCCCGGAACCGTGGCTCGCGCGTACTGTCGAATTGTTCGCATCTATCGACTCTTCAAATGCCATCCCTTCCGCACCCCGCGTCCCAATCCCCGCCTCCGATCGTACGCTCCGTGACCGCAAGCCTGCGAACGGTAGCAACCGTGCAAGTCCCGCTACGTCCCCAGGCAGGAAGCCTGCGGCAAGGAAGGGTCGCCCGAGCGCAGCTGCTACGTCTGCTACGTCCACCTCGGAGGAGAGCGACCTTACGGATGTGTCGACGTCATCGGAGAGGGAGGACCCCGCGCCGAAGAAACTGCCCAGGGTAATCTTGAAGCTTGGTCCTGCGCCCGCTGGTGGGTCATAGGATTAGGTACTGTCTCTCTTGAGTTTCAGTTTGATGCCTTGCGCCGTTATTGCGAGCCCCACCTCGGAGCGTTAACATGACATTGGAGAAGCATACTGAATAATGGTGTATCTGTAACTTAGCAAATTGGTCATATATCCGTGGATGCAGAGTAGAATATGTACTACAGCTGGCCAGGAAACGATAGACCGCTTCCGGGAAACGCAGCTTGTGGGGTTCGTGTTTGTCCGCTCCATGGGACAGTAAGCGATAGCCAATGGGCACACCTACACACGCGTCTAGATGGAGGAGGTCCACCGTCAAGCGGAGACACCTGCTAGATATGGGCGCGCCCCAGCTTGCCGGTGTTTGTTCATAAACAAGGCCCCAAACGTGAGCGAAACTCGAAAACGGTCTATCGTTTCCTGGCCAGCTGTAGTACAGTGCACTTGCAGCAGGTCCGCGAAATCGCACAAGGCTGGTGTCAGCATTGATGGCAGTTGTGGAGTGGTAACCCCGCTTGCCCCACCATGATCCTCCAGTGGCACCTCGGCAACAATTGGATGGATTACTCCACCAGCCAAGCTATGTATTGCGACGCCTCCAAAACTACGTCCACGAAAAGATCATCCGCCTGTTTCACCAAGCACTGTACTTAGAGATCGCATAGAACCGTCAGCCAAGTACGACATGAACGACCTCCCACCCCTCCCCAGCTTTGACGAGCGGAACGGTCTGCGCGGCCGTTTCCAGACACATCGAGGTGAGCACATATCTGAGGAATCACTTGTTCAAACCGCATCACACCTACCGGCCCCATATCTGGGCACAGCAACGTCCACAGACAGCCCGTACGACATCGTGCATACGGTGGTACCGGCCGCGAACAAGGAGCATTCCCCTTCGCCCTCGTCTGGGAGGCAGATACGTCGTACGCCTGATACCAGCAACACCGCCATTTGGCTGGAGGACGTTGCCGGTCGCCGCCGTCGACGCCAGACCCCATCTCACCAACCAACTCAGCGACGCCCAGACCTGAATGCACCCACGCCCCGACCGCATCCGCGGGAGCCCGACAATCCATGGGCAGCAGCTTGGCAGGCCGATGATGTGTCCTGTGCACGTCATACAGGTCACTCGCCGGCGCAGTTCGAAGGGCCGTTGTCGACTAGTAGCCATGTCGGTAGCGGGGGCACGATACAGGAAGACATCAGTCAGCTGAGGGGGCACGTCGGCAACGACACGTTCACTCCGCGCCTGAGTCCTGGCCCAAGAACTCCAGACGGTGGCATCAGAGAGGGCGACAACTGGCACAGCAAAGAGGCGATACGTGAGGAGAGCAGAGGCACGGCGCGGACCATCCGGAAGCTTCGGAAGACTAAGAACAATGAGTGTAGGCTGAAAGGTAACATTAAATTCGTTCGACGGCGACACCATATGGGGCTGACGAGTGGCTATTTCTTCTTCAGAAGGGCTCGATAAAGTGGCCGACCGCATGACAAGCCGCCAGTGATCATGCTAGTATCCAAGTCAGCATAGTACATCATCGTTGATGGGGAGAAGACCATACAAGAACATACCACCGATTGAACGTATGTAAAACTATTGTCACACTATATGTGAGCAGTCTCCGTGCGTGCAATAGTACACCAGATGCACGTACGACACTTCCCGCACTGGTGTCGGTATCATCAGGACCGAATAAACGTCTTCCACGGAGTGCTCTAGTCACCGCCGTCAACGTCAGCAACAACCCACCCACATACCCCGTTCTCGAACCCGACATCCCCGCCCTACATGGTCACAAATGGTCAGTTGGCCCTAGGGAAACATCTCAAGAGTCTAGATAGACCCACCCGCTAGAGCGAAGTATGATATCACTGCGCGCGTCTATCTTCAATGGACGATACCAGGACGGCGAGCAATGACGACGGTGGCGTCCGCAACGCGATGTCCTGCCCGCAGTCCTGCGGGTGAGTGGGGTAGACCCAGATGTGCTTGTGTTTGATAGCCGGTACCAAGGCGACGTATTAATCTTCGAATGATCATGCCTAAGTATCACGACCCAGGCTGCTGACTATCAGTAGCCACAACCCCAGCCCGACGCGATACTGCGGCCGCGGCCCTGTGGAAACCGCTGGAAATCGGAGAGCCGTCCCAGCACGCCCGCGTCAGTGGCTGTCGGAAAGAGCAAATTCGAGCGCACCTCCTACGTAGCATGTCCACTTTGTCCGAATGGTTCTCCCGCCCACCCCAAGCGGGAGGATAACCTGCACTTGGGTAAAGGGCAGGATAGCTTGTCCCTTACGCGAGGATAACCCTAATACGTGGATATGGGCACAGTGGCGTGTCGACGAGCCGTGGTCGTCGCAGAGGTGCACTTACGTCCCTCCGAGAAGGAGCCCGGACGTACTGTAACTGTATGATGGTGGCGTCGACAGCCCTTCGACTACATTGGCTCTTTACTTGCCGGCGGACATCTGCGTGCACGAGAAGCTCCAAACGCGTGCCACATTGAACGCCGGGCCAGGACCAGTGGCGGGACAGCTGCTGAGCCTGTGGGTGCAGAACGGTTGAGTGACCCTCGGACCGATGGTAGACGTGTATAATGTCTGATAGGCTAGGGCTCATCCAAAGCCCGACGCGAGATGCGCGAAGTCGACCCGGGGGACAACGAGTTGAGATACGAGCCTCCCATATCGCTCCTTCCCTACGCACCCGGTGCTCTGAGTTGATTTCGTGAGCAGATAGCGCCTCCTCGGCGAACGCCGCAGACTAGCAGCACGGCGGATTGCAGTTGGTGGGAAGCCCGCCACCGGGCTGTCATCCGTGCACGAGTGCCTTGTACGTGAAGCGGAGGCGAAGAAGGGCTCGCTGCACGTAACAGAAACCCAGCCCAAGTTGCCCCGAGATGATGATCATGCAATTGAGCCAACACGTACTACTTACACCGCCTGCCACCACTGCGTCGCCGTGCGTTCCCGCACTAGTGGGCCTTCTCCCGCCAATAGTCGCCGGGCATTCTCTGCTGAACGGCTGACAGCCTGGGCACCACCTGACAATGCAGGCCATCGTACGTTAGTATGCCGGCTGGCTGCAGTTGTGAAAATCCAGACACCGGGAGCTTACCAGATAGTAGCTTGAAGTTCTCCCTGAGTATAGCCGGGCCACTCCGCACAGGCTAGCACCGACACAGGAATGCCATGGCCTCGAATAGGAAGAGGAAGTACCCCGGCAACTCAAGCGTGCGGTGGACCTGTGAACCCCGGGCAAGTATGATTGGTCCAACGGCTGATATTGTCGCAGCTGACCAGTCGCGGAGTTGGGTTGAAGGATGACCGCAGGTTGTGCAAAGATGGTCCCTGCAGCGTTGTCAGTATGCTACCGGGCGATGATATCCCTAGATAACTCACCGGAGGAGGCAATTGACTTTGCAACTTGAGATAAATACGTGTGAGGAGGCGAGCGCTGTCGCCGCCAACCGTGTGGCGGCCACGCTTGATCCCCGCCCTTGCCGCGGCGGAGGGCCTGGTCCGCGATACCTGTCCCAAGAAGCGAGTCACTGAGGATCCACGCGAGTAAAGTGCTGCAGCAATAGGGATGAACATCATCCCCAACACGGAAAGATCGAAGAGAGGAACCCTCAGCACCTTCACTGAGTTGCCGAAGTCCAAGCAGGCTGCCGGTATCGCATGGAAGGCCGGTCGGGATTGATACGAGGTCGATGCATTGCGCCGGCATCTATCAATGTCGCTCGCAGCGGATAGCGTATGAGGATTGAAAGGTTCCCCACTAACCATAACGAGCAGAGCCAACCGGCATCCTAGCAGCATTGACGTACACCTGCAATCGCTGCAATTGCCCGCGGTGATGGCGTCGACGCCACCCAATCATCGCTGTCAGCCATCCTGTACGACGTGAAGTCAATTGCTGCTTAGGGTGCGCCGTGGGTCGCGACAAGCTGGGTTCGATGTGGTCATCGACTGTCGTCTTATACACTGCCTTCAACTCACAAGTTCCGGACAGCGAAGATGTAGTACATACCTTACAGGTCGGTCACCAAGACAGTTAGGGGCGACCCAAGGCAACGCAAAGATGAGGGAGCCGACGAGACGTGCACCTGACGGCCGGAAGCACTAGCACGAGGACAACGAGCATCTCCCGCGAGTGAATAACTTATCCCGCAGTGGGAAAGATGCCGACATACCTGCGTAGTCCACCTGTCGACGATGTCCTAGCGGAACTACACGGGTGCATGCATGCGACTCGCGACATGCAACGCCACTTACGAGAATCCTGCTGGAGTCGAGACCTGCAGAAGCCCCGACATTATCCGCGCTGCCCCGGGGCAATTCCCGCGTGCGAGCTATAAGTTGCACGCACCATATGCAGGCCTCCGAATCGCGATGCGTGCTTCTCACCATCCGAGCCTAAGCCACGCTGCAGCACTCCCAGGCTGGGGTGTATTCAGTGCTATTCACAGCACTCAGTACCATAGGCACATATGGAGGGCGGCCGCCTTGATTCGACCCGGCAATTCAGCGACCGCGGTCATCCCGAGTGACTGTACGAAGCTATTCGCGGGGCCCCGCATCCGTCATACTGGCGCTGCGCGTGCGGGAATGGCATTGGTGAGAAGCCGCCCGGGCTAAGGGGAACAGTAATGGTATGGCGTACCATCATGTACCATTACGACCACATGGGCGGCGGCGCCCGACAGAATGCAAGCACCTCCTATGGTATGTCTCCTGACAGATTGAGAATTCATGGGTTCTGTGGGTGTTGACCCACGGCGAGGGGCGGTGACACCTCGTTGCTCCCATGTAGACTTGACGCGTTCCTGAGCAGTGGGTCCAGCACACTGTGGCGCATATTCGGATGGAAGCTCTTGCAAGAGCAGTTGTCTCTGCTTGTGACGAACCTGAATAACTATCAAGTGCAGGTGAATAGCAGAAAGAACGAGAGAGAGAGAGAGTCGTCGGATCTGTGGACGACTCACCGCCGTGCTAGCCTCGTGGCAGTAACAAGCGCCGCCACGTGCCTCATCTTGGACCAACCACCCGACGCAATGATCGGCTGTCTTGTCCACTTATCCAGCACGGATACGTCTGGATAACTCAACTCTTGTTCAGGGTGTTGGCATAAGCCCGTTCGCCAAGCAAGGACTAGGGCCGTAGTGAAGAAGAGCACCCCGACTGTACTACACCTATTCGGTTCCTCCTGTTGTGTCGAGGTTATTGTCAGAAACGACGCTTGTACCTCAATTGTAGTCAACGAGACTTCACATTGGTACGTCAAACCTACTCCCCAGAGGCTGCCCAACACAACTCAAGGCTTGTTCTCCCAACAGCCTAGCACGGACTAGCTCGTGATGTCGAGTTCCGTGATCGATCGACCTATAACACGGAGTGATCAAGGATGCTGCCGCGGAAGTATCGGCGAACACGCAGATCGGGGACGCTGCCCTGCCCCAGCACCGATCTGAAGTCTTGTTTCACGGTCTCTCAACGGCGGCGACGGAGATGAGCATGACGACCGGCGGGCGGGACGCAAAGTCAAGCCTCAAGCTTCAAGACAGCGCCGCCGGGGCCTAACCTCGCATGGTAAGCTCGCGGGCACGGATGACGACTGTCGTCATGAAGTGCCGCGATGCCCATTATGACCTTTCGCGCGACAGGAGCATGACGTGCACATATGTATGTCTGGAAAGGGCTTATATTGACGTTAGCACGGCGTTCACGGGTAAGGACAAGTGTCAACCGTATCGGACATGATGACCGCTCGCCGATGTAACACACATCGCAGGCTGCATCTCCGCTCCGCCGTACGCTCATGCTAATGTGCAGACTGCGTATGGGCGTCGCTGCGGGAATGCATCAGCCGCTATCTGAAGGCAGGAATATTGTGATGAGCGCACCGTTCGACGCACCATTTTGGCACCGTATCAGCTGATATCGTCCTGCATCGACGCACAAGCTGTATGAGCCCATGCAAGAGCCGATAACAAACAGCGCTGTAAAAGGCCAAAATACATTGACATCGTCTGTCGAGCGAGTATCTGTCTATGATCCGGTGACGACTTGTTTCAACGAAGTACAAGCACTCACCTGCATTTGTCTCCGGAAGTCATCTCCGTCCCGACGTCCTGCAAGCGTGCGCTACTACGAGCGCATCGCGGACTTGATACCGCCCGTATTCCTAGATCATCATTGATTCGGACGAGACACACGCCTGTGCGAGTTTGGACAACACTTGGAGTGGACGGGTCTCCGAGCCCGGAGCCTCGAGCATCCGCGGTATTCGAATACGCATCACAGGTTCCGCCTTGAGGCTGACATTGCGTTCCACATGGGAAAGGTGGAGGGGCGCAGCGCAGAAATGAAGAGGCGGTATATCGATTGTTGTCCCATCCATCTAGAGCCGAGGCCTCCTCGAGGAGTCGAGATGGCATCCTCCATTTTCGGGGGCCCAAGTAACAGCGCGCTAGGAGTTCAGGAGCGATCCTCCGACGCCAACAGACAACATAGACACATTAGCTTGTACAGCAAGAAGTCGAGGTTGGAATGAAGAGCACAAGACGAGCATGGGCGCAGTGATTGTCTGCTGCGAAGAAGAGATGACCAGAAGGAGCGTCAGCCAATGGTGGGGAAGCCGCCGGCCCGGGCGGTCCGGATGCCCTACAGCCAATCACGAATACCTGCATTTCACCTCTTTTCCATTGGCCCCCACCATCTCCCAATGGCGTCCCTCGAATGCCTCCGCTGTCTGCCCACGGCCACCGCTCGCACAGAAACATGCAATTGCTCGGATGAATTCATTCAACCTGGTCACCAGCCCACCTGAACCATAGTCGAGTCACTCATACTCACCCGCTTTCTCATCCAGGCGGGAGACGATCCCGGGACACGCAGCCCGACCTCGCTCACCTGATTGGCGTCCAACCCCGCATCCGCGGGCGCAGCAGCTCGTCGATACCTCGGAGTCAGTTCGTTCCCCAGCCTCACACCGGCGCGTCTGTCCCATGCCTAGTCAGTGGTGCGCCCGGCTCTCGACGAAGCCTGCTGTAGCGATCATGGAGCCCGCGTACACACTACGGACGCCGACGCGTGCCGAGTCAGCCCAGGAGTTGCGCTAGTGCCGCTCTGCTGGCGTGCCAGAGCTCCCTGGACCGGCCGCTTTCGTGGAGTAGCTTCTGCTTCCTCCTGTCTCCGTCGGGAGTGGATGCGTGCAGTGCCTGAGCGCGACAGTAGCGGTCCGACGCCGGGGCAGAACGGTGTTTGGTAGGTCGCGAAGTGCTCGCATCCATCTATAGCGCAGCTTAGCTAACGCCCGATATGTGCAGGTTATGTCCTAGGGGGGGTTATCCAGCGGACCTATAGCTTGCGCGTAGATCATCGATCTCTCCGGGCGACGTCGTGCAGAATCCGGATGTCGTGCTTGTGCTTTATGCTCAGGATGCATATGCTTCTGTCCGACTTCAAACTTGTCATCCCAACACGCAAGATCCGAGAGAGCCAATCTCTGACATCTACGCTGATACACACTGATACAGCAGCGTGTCGCCGCGCGGATGCGGTTGTCATCTGCAACATCGGTACACTACCAGCGACGATGTGCAGCATGCGACAGGTACAGTGTGGCTCGGTAAGTTCCACGACCAGCATAATCATTAACACACCCTCTGTGCAGAACACATCTCCCCACAAACCCGCTGCCCAAACACTCATGAGTTAGTCACCAGCGTCGCCGTCAATCGTGCAATCTCGCACCATCTCAGCAGGACAGACGACAGATCCGCGCCGTCGCTGATGACGATCAGCGAGGATAAGTCCCAGCACGGAAACCGACGGACGACACAACGGCGCACTAACGTCCCTATGCGGACCCAAGTCGCCCACCAAGTCCGCCAGCCCATGTGCTTCTCTCGGAAGAGCGCACCGCTGCCTGATCAACGCCCTCCCGTCCCCCAAACATCCAGCGCCTTCCAGCGTCCGCGCGCGAACGTGCACACACACGGCTCCCGCGCAGTTCCCTTCCCGTCCCTGGCTAGGCAGCTTATTCCTCGGATCCTCCCCCGCCCCCGCTTCTTCTCGCTTGTCGGTAGACATTGCCCGCCCTTCCCTCCCCCTTCCCACGCGCGTGTGCCCATGCTAGGAAACCTCGGAGCAACCACCCCCTCCTCGTCCCTCCTTCGTTCCGGTTCCGCCCCATCTCAATCTGCCCATCTTCGCGCAACACCGAGCCTAGTGTGCCTCTTGTGCTCGGACACCCGGTCCCTAGCCCGGCATGGCATCTTCGCAACTTGCCATGTCGGAGATTCCCAGCTCGCCAGCGCCATGGCCCATACGCATCAATTTGAGCCGTTCCTCGTGCGCGTGAGTGCTCGCAATCCACGGATCATGATTTGTGGGATTATCATATGCGCTGAGCAAACACGAGAAGGCACCTGCTCGACCCGATAACATAGGAGAACATATCCGAGTCACAGCTAAGTACTGGAATTAATGGGATGGGCATTGGGCCGCAAGCCGCAGGCCGGAGTCGCGATAACGCAGCAGATGTTCCCATCTAGTTCCGAACCCGGTGAGTGTATCATCCCAGCACCTCGCGGCTCACTGCTCAAATCAGCCCAAGTTTCACCATGGGCGCATGCACTCTGCCTGTAGGCTGTCGGGTCTCCTCACGACCACGCGTGGTTGGCATGGACATGCGCACCCGCGGAACGAACAGTCGCCATTATCGCAGTGATCGGTAATAGGTATCCCGTCCATCCCGATTCCCGATTCCCGATGCTTCCCGTCCCTGCCCCCGCGTAACGCGTTCCTCGACGCGTACCCGCTTGGTAATTAGACTCGGAGATCGCCATGCGACATACAGTATGTCGCGAGGCCCCGAAAACACAAGCCAGTGACCGCAGCCAGTGCCTCACTGCTCAGTAGTGCTGCGAAACGCGACAACGCGACAACGGTGCCAGTCCGGAGTCTCAGGCCCGTGAGGCGCGACGAGCAGCGTGCGCGCAACCTCCTATGCGCCAAAGAACCGCGCCCGGCAGGGGCCTAGGGACGACGCGAGGAACTTCGAAGCGCCGCGCGAGCAGAGTACAGAACAGTAGCAGCTTCAGGAAGAGCGCCTGGGCCCTGGAGACGTAGTGGGTGAGTGGGTGAGTCATGCCGATGTGTCACCCACAGCTGCACGTTCAACTTTGAATCGCGGAATCAAAATCCATCGCACGCTAGCCTCTACATACATAGGTCCGGCCCGCACCGAGCACACCCGGCACACCGGCAGGCGATTGAGAGCTCTTTCATCCTTGATGGGACTAGTCAGTGTTCACGAATCACTGCGCCTCCGGCCATCCAGCGAGGGCGGCCAACACCGAGAGACCGAGAGAGCGAGTTTCGCATGTGCAACTGCGGCGTTTATCAAGACCGTGCACGGCAACTCCGACGGGCGCACGAGAGAAGCTGCTGAGGGACGACATCGATCCGACTGGTGTTCGGGGCGCAGGGGAAGCCTTTGGATAAGTGATGAATTGACGACCGGGCAGAAGACGGGTGGGACGCGCGAGGCGCTGGCCCCGATGTGCATCGACTCTTTTTTGGGTATTCGAGGTTCGAGGTTCGTGATCGTCTGTGTGTGCAGGTGGCAGGTGCGTCCAGCTAACGTGGGTTATATGCAGGAATTGTAGGTGCCCTGTGGGGTTATCCTGTAATGAGAGAGGTACATACATACGTACCTCAGGGCGTAACAAGCTTCCGAGGATGTGTCATGGATTGGCAACGATGTACTCTACAGGTGCAACTTTCGTGACTTGATGCATGAGATGCTTGCAGCTTGATGACCATTGATACATTGACAGGTGTCCAGTCCAGTCCAGTAAGTAAGTACTTCCAAATGCCTGTGTAAGGCCTTATCGCCCCTGCCGGTCATCAGGATCATGAACAAGCACGGAGTCAACAACGGAACATCCGAGGAACTGACTCGCGACTCGCGACTCACGCCTCACGCCTCACGAGTTCCATTCGGTCTCCAGGCTTCAAGCTTCAGGTAGGATGCGGCGGGATGCTGGGAACCGGCGTCCCACACGCGTGTACGCCCTCCTCCCCCGAGTCCGAGTGCGACGAGGCGCGGTCGGCACCGTACCCGTACCCGTACCGTACCCGCACCCGGTCGATGCATCTTCTCATTGTCACTTCTGGAGAGAGAGGGGAGGCGGGCGTTGCCCCTGGGGCCTCGCGCGCCATGGATAAGTGATAAGTGCTGCTTACTCACTCGTCGCTAGTCACCAGTGACTACTCAATGAAGAAGCTTCAAGAAGGCCTAAGGTTCGAAGGAGCAGATCGGTATCGGCGTGGGGCGTCGGCGACATGCATGATGCATCATCCAGCGGCCTCAGGCCTCAGGCCTCGGGGTTTGCGAACGCTTGAACTTTCGTGTGCGTCTGCCCGAGAGGGTGCGCTTGCTGTGCGGCGACAAGGACAGTGCCAGCGGCAGTTGACGCACAGCCCTGAGCCGCGTCGTGGGTCGTGCGGACAAGTGCGGACATGGACTTGTCTGTGTCGTCATTCTGTGATCCCCCACCCCTGGCGATGGGACGGGGCTAAGACGGTCAACCAGTTGCCAGTCAAGTCGAATCTGTCGCAGCTGTGTGCTGTAACTAAAGCATCGGACGGATCTCAAACGGTGCCGGTGGTACGTACTGCCTGCTATTGCTGCCAGGTACATACAGCTGCAGTACAATCAATGTCGTGCATCATGATGACCCATCACCCTGACGCGTCGAGAGCACTCCCATCTGCAGATACGCCCCCGCGAGGCTGTGGGGGCGTAAATCCGCTGTTCGAACATCGAAGCTCGCACAGCGCACAGCGCACAGGGGCCCGTGGATCTGAATGGCCTGCTCAGGCCAATTACCCCCGCGTGCGCGCGAGCTGAGATAGAGCGGCCCCGCAGAGCACGCAGGACAGGCCGTCAGGGGAGAGGAGAGAAAGGGGCGCGAGAAGCCCAGTGAGGCCGCAGAACTCAGAACTTGAGATCTGAGAGGCAGGCCGGAGACAGTGCGCATGGGGGCCCGGGGGTACAGGGTCAGTCAGGTCGAGGGGCACGGTGGGAGCGCACCCGGGGGCTCTCGCTCATTCGTGGCCGTACGAGCCAATCACGAGGACAGCGGGGTCCCTGGCTGGTAGACGTCGTCGACATGCAGCAGGCATATGCACGGACGCCGCAGCGATCCATGTCCGTCGGAGGTGGGGTGGGGAGACTGGCGGCTTGGAGGGGAGATCATGCATTGCATTGCATTGCGGGGGATTGTTCGATGGTTGGAGTCTCGAGATCTGTTGCGGTTGAATTCCAAAGGTCCGACACGTCCGTGTACGTACGGTGATATGTACGACTGGTCGCGAGCCGCGGAATCACGCGCAGGCGGAATGTGGGCTCGGAATGAAATGAAGAGGCGGTGCGCGGGGTGACTGCGACCTCGAACGAGAGATACAGTAGTAATTGCACGGGACATGGCGAGCGGAGATGGGTCAGCGACGCGCCAACCGGTGCCAGTTCCGTTCGGACGGAGGGAAGGGAGCATCGTGCAATGGTGCACCGCGCAATGAACGAGTATGGACGCAGCACCTCCGTGTGCGTCCGCAGATGGCATCGGCGAGCGGAGTGCGGAGTCGAGGATAAGTCCTACCTGGGACTTACCTGAGCTCCTGCCCGATCCGGGGGCAACAGCACCCCCGTCAGTGTCCGCGCACGCACGGACGTGATAGAGCATGAGAACGCGCCGTCTGTGCGCGTGTGCGATTGGCTGGGCGCGCCTGGGAACGCGAGCTGGCGTGTGGGCAAACAGGCTGATGGGCATTGGGGAGGCTGCCTCGCGCTCTGCGGTGGGCCAATCGCGTGTGGTGGGCCGTCCGGGAGAGGACTGGACACCGGAAGGAAGACGAGGGTTAGTGCAGGACGTGTTGGGAGCGTCGAGGGCGGGTGCGGTCCCGATAGCCAGCAGCACGCGGGCAGCGGGCGTGTGCTCGCCAAAAAGGGAATTCGGATGCGTGTCGTGAGTGGATTCTTGAGAAACCGGACGTTGGGTCGATGTCTATCAGACCGCCTCGCTCTCACATCCAACGTGTCCGCCAGAAGCCTGCGAGAGAAACACTCCGCCGAAGATGCGATCGACGACTGCGAGAACGTGCCCTGCAGTGGGCGACCGTGCAGAGGATCGATCCACGAATCCCTGACGTCGTGACATCTCCTCAGCTGCCACACGACCCGGACGCCCTCCTCCCGAGCAAGCCGTCGATACTCGGGAGCCACCACAAGCGGCGTGCCTGCGATACTCCACCGTCATCGCCGTCGCCTCGGCCTCCCGACGCTTCGCTGTAGGTAACCGGAGCAAGTACTCTCGCTCAGAACTCGGCGCAAACAAGCTCACCTGCTACCGTGCTTGTCTGAAGGGCCGTCCGGACCACACACGTTTCACGCCCTGCGTGCTCAACAGAGCTCCCACTGGGACGTTCCAGCAAGCACCCGATAGGAAGCAGAAGGACGCACCGAAGGCAAGCCCACGTCGGGGAACACTTGCTGACTGATGCGCGCTGAGTGGCCGAAGCTCTCGAAGGTGTGGAGCACACCGATAGCGATAGGAGACCGGACTGCAGCGCGAACGGCAGGCGGGATGCCCAGCGTGGCCCCAGGTCGCCGGCCCCGGCTTCGCGGCGCGGGTCCCTTCTCGTTCAGAGCGTGTCGGGCAGCGTTCGAGCGGGAGTAGGCTCGCTCTCCACCGGCCTTGTTCGCTTCCCGTCTTGCGACGGTCCCTGCTCGTCCGCCTGCCTTCTGTCCGCGGCAGTGGTGCGTCATCTGCTTGGTCGCCGGTAGCTAGTACCCTTCCTCTGCGGGTGCCGGCCTGCTCGGCTTGGTCCTTTCTAAGTACGGGGACCATCGCGTTCCTGGGCTTAGAACCTCGATCAGCACCTCTGCAGATGTGAAGCCCTCGCAGGCTCGAAATGACGCACCTACTTGTTCTAGTGTCTGCGCCCACTGCAGGGAGACCTTCTATATGGCTAGCAACTCTTCGGAGCCCAACACGTCGCCCGAGCTCTGCGCTCGGAGTCGCACCCTTGCCAAACGCGGATCCACGGGCGTTGCATTGCACATGCACTGTATGTTCGCCCTGCTCGCGCCCGCAGATAGGAGCACCCGGCGACCCTATGACCCTCCAGCACGACCCGGAGCGTGCTCGGCAGCGGGTCCATGCCGTATCCAGGCGCAGGCGTTGGGTGACAGCGGGCGAGCGAGCGAGGTTTCTGGCAGGCACGCCCGGGCCTGCAAGGGCAGCCTTCGCAGAACGATGCGCGGTGGCGATGTGGGGCGGGCCAATGGGTGGTCGTCGCCCGATTGGGCTATGGCCGCACCCCACCTCCTGTCATTGATTATCGATGCGAGGGTCACCAGGGCTGGCAATGTCTTCCGCACTTGCTAGTCTGGTTGTCGAATGCGGGGGAGGCGAGCTGCGCGCTGCACGTCACCCTCCCGCCGGCGGAACATGGCACCAATCTCCAGAGTCCATTGAATGCAGCAGTGTATACGTATACGTACACGTACGCGGGCCCTGGACGACGTCCAATCAGAGAGCCTGTGCACGTACGCTCGGGGATACAAAACAAGTAGGAAGGTCGACGTACCAGCTTTGCATAAGCGTTGTGTATGTACTCGTACAACCCAGACAGTGTTTGTCATGATCAGGCGTCGCGCCCCCTAGCGCCCTCCGCGCGCCGCTCCGGAGATTTCGAATCCTCGAGCCCGCGAGTCCTAGGATAGAACCCGCTTTCTTCGACCCGCGTTCGCGGTCGCGTGAGGTGGCAGGAGGTGCGCGCGTTCGCGGAGGCCTGGACGTGCTCCTGGACGAGTAACTCCGGAGTCCGAGACTTCGAGTCGAGCATTGGCAGATCAGTGGGCGCAATTTGTCCAACGAACCTGTCAATGCAAGCATGTCCAAGTATAAGTATAATACTGTTTCCTTGCCCACTGCCTGCTTGGTGCGCGTGCGTAGGTAGGTGGCTCTTCCCGACCTTCCGACCTCCTTGAAGCAAAATCTTGCAGCGCCGACGCGGGGACGATCTCGCCGGAGAACTCGCCTCCAGTCCGCACAACGCCGCGTCGAGCACTGTACACCGCCGTGGTTGGTACGCTATGAACCTCAATATCCCATGGCCCATGGGGTATTCTCGGCGCCGTCCTGGTGGGCTGTAGGCCGTAGGCTGTATCTCAGCTGGGAGACTAGTGGTGCGCGCGCGATGCGCGATGCGTGATGCATGGCCGCGTCCCACGAGACGAACGGCGCGCGAACACTAGTCACTAGTGGGACTTACCGTATACGTGTACGTATACAGGTTACAGTACTAACAGAGTACCGTTATCGCGACCATACGCGACGCGACCCTCTTCGGTTTGAGTAAGTAGGCGTGCGCAGGGCCACGCTAGGCAAGTTCCGCGCATGTATGTGCACATATGTAGTGTGTACCGGCTTCCAAGTGGTAGTAAGTGATTCAGAGTACGGCATCGAGCGTCCCCGCACCGCCCGAGCCGCTGGTATTTGTAGACGGCGGATGCCGACACGTCGGTGCTGACTGAACCTGTTGCTAATACTTACCGAGCAGCGAGATAGCGGCGGACAGCAACCTTGGAATGCATTGTACATTGTACGGGTACCGCCATGAACGAACCGACACTAGAGTCGAGAGTCGAGAGTCGAAAGACGGAGCGGAGCCATACCTGCCTCCCTGGGTTGGGCGCGCCGACGCAGCCTAGCAGTTCTGCCCCCGTGGTCGAATAGCTCCAACCCGCTCTCAAGAGTCGAGCTCTAGTCCTCGGAAGGTCCGCCCTAGTAGGTCGCTAGTGCTGCGACTAGTATTGGGGTGGTCACTGGAGAAAGGCCGCTCATATACAGAGACGGTAGACGGAACGGCGTCCGCACATCAGCGAGTGGAGGCGGTCGTGTTTCGCGCGTGTTTGTGGGTGCAGGTCTCAGGTCTGTGCGGTGCGGGTAAGTACATATGATATGATATGGGCAGCCGCGAGGTGGCTTGGTCGCATGACCGTGCCGTCTCCAACGTTACCCGTGCTGGTAATACTCAGTCTCGGCGAGAGAGCCACGGTCTGCCGGGGGAGTCTGGAGATGCATATGACGAGTTTGCGCACGCTCAGCTGTGCCAGTGCGGGGTACAGTGTACAGTACTGTACCTGAAGGCATTGGTGCGCGACGCACATTGCGGGGTGCATCATGCACGCCAGTGTCCGGATCTTAAGTCCTTTGCGTCGCGTATGACGGGATGACGGTGGGGCCTTCGGACGGGAGCCTCGGCCGTGAGCTTCAAGAGCATGAGGAGGAAGAGGATCTGCGGCTAGATTCCGCCTTGGATTCGAACGAAGAGTTTACTGCAACAGTGCAAGTCGCAACTAAGGTGCTGTGGCCCGGGTGTCTTCGAGTAGGTATATGTATGCAGTGGCACGTCGAGTCCGACCCGCCGCTGAGTTCGATAACGAATGGTGGTAAGTACTAGATCTGCCTCCGCGAACATGCGCATACGCATTGCGCACGGACCAGCGCCCACTAAACACTTAGTCAAGAAACCGCCCGGCCGCCTCGTCGTGGCCCTCGTGGACTGTGGAGGCTCGTGAATCCGTCCGTGGGGCATGCGCACCGCAGGGTCAGCCTCAGGGTCCCGCTGCAGCCGAGATGAGATTGCGGGCACGCTGCATCAGCGACCAGTCCTGTTGAGTTACGAGGAGTCGGAGAAACAGCAGTTAAGTGTTGTCTGTTACGCGAGCGGAGGCGGCCAGACAAGTGATTACCTGTAAGTAAGTAGGCTGTACGTATGAATCCAAGATGCTCCCCACTTACTTACCCGTCGTCACTAGTAGTCGTGCCCGTCCGTGGATCGTCCCGCCCAATGATCCTGTCCTCCGCCCTCACTGCACCTGCGATTGGCTCCTCCCGTCGACGGTCTGTACAGCGGGCCGGGTGGGTGGGAGGATATGTAAGTAGGACCCTGCTGCTGCGTGAGCTCTGACAGGAACGGCCTCGCGTCGCACACGCATGCGTGCAGCGTACCTAGGCGACAACACAAGCGAGGCGGCAGCCGGCTGGGCCCCGTCGCCCGAGGGGCCACCTGCCTGGAACCCCATCTGTATTCCGAACAATCTTCCGCGCTGCAAAGGCTAAATCCTCCTCCACGCCGGGCGAGGCGCAGCCGGTGGCTCGCGTGCACGGGTAACGCACGCGGGCGGGCGGGCGGGCGACTCGCGAGGGCGGGCGCAGGCCCCAGGGAACCAATTGCAAGTTGGATCCAGTGCGCCGCCTTCCGCGGCGCTGCTCATATGAATAGGTACTTGAGTGAGTGAGTGAGTGAGTGATTTGTTTTTGCCTCCGCGTGCGCCGTGCTCAGTGACCAGTCCCACGGGAGATCTACCGGCAGACGGAAGCAAATGCAGAGAGCGGGGCCGGTGTGCAGTCCGTGGGTCTGTACCAATAGTTGAGGGCAGTTGAGGGTCACCACGAGCTAGATGCCTGTCTTGTGTGCGTCCTCTGATGCACGGGCGGGCATATCCCCGTCCGTCTTGTTTTCTTCAATCTTGTGTGCATGCGTGTGCTCAAGAGCGGCGGCGGCGGCGGCGGCGGACTCTGGACAACAACGGAGGTACTTGGAGGGGGGTCGCAGTTCCACGGCGGTCGAGCGGAAGCATTTCTCAAGGGTGAGGCCCGCGGACCCAGGGTCTTGTGGCGCTCGCTTGTTGTCGGCCGTACTACATACCGTACAGCGTACTAAGTACGATGGCTTGCTGACTGACATCTGAGACGCGATCGACTTGGTCGCAAGCAGCGGCGGCCCAGCAGAGTGGAGGCTTTGCTCACGGAGTTGAAGCTCATTGCTCCTGGTCGCTAAGGATCATAGGGGACCCAGGCCCCGTTCACGTTCGGCGGGCCAATGGCGAGCGGGGATAGCTCCCGTCCGCCGTCCGGGGTGTTTGGTAGAGGCGACAGGCGACCAGACGACGTCAGACCGTGATCGAGGGCATGTTATTGGACGGGGGCGCGGATTGGCTGGGGCTGGTGTTGACGTTGGTCCTTGAGCTTGAAGTGAGACATTCAAGCTCAAGCTTCAAGAACAATGATGCAAATTGCAATTAGTTTGGCGCATACCGGGCTCGTCCGTGGTCGACGCTTTAAATTGAATAATACCTGTCGCGCGAGGGGTCAAGACAGCAGTGAGACTAGTTGGTGCTAGTGCCAGTGCCTGTACTACGTACTTACCTGGACACGGCGGAAGCAGCCTTCCCCCCCGAGCGGCTCTTTGTCCTGTCCTGTCCTGTCGTGCGTGAGTGTTCTTGCAGCCTGTCAGTGTCAGTGTATGCGGCGGTTTGGCCCGACTGGCACTGCCCTAAGACTCGGAGGTCCAGAGGACGCGTAAGCTGCTGAGCCACGCCTACCTACCGACTCGTACACGGTACAGCCTGTACGGCCTAGTTGCTGCGGGATAACCGTTAACTCCCCTCCGGGAGTCCGCACGGCCCGCCACAAAGCAACCCAGGTCCCAAGGCAAACGAGCACGCCTCGTGTCGACAACGCCATGCACATTGCACGGCCCTGACACGCTTTACCTGTTTTCCTAGCACACATACGCGCATTGGGAAGGTTGGGCGACACTGCACGAGTGATGACCTTAGCTACTGGTCTGCAGGTCCTGAGGCCTGAGCGCGGACCGATGTGGCGAAGCCGGTAGGTCAGCTACTGTACTAACACAATCGGATGCTCGGAATGAGGCATCCCTTATTCTAGTCTCTAGTGCTGGTGCTCAGACAACAAAGGGGCCGCGGAGGCCGTAAGCAGTTGCGTCGAGGCTCGGCAAAAGTATATGCATGGACATGGACATGGGCATGGGTGGCCACTCGACCACCACGCTACGTGCGGCGTGCACCCCGAGATCCTCGGAATAGGCATAGACTGGGTGTTGTTTTGTCCTGTGTCCACGCGAGGTTGCTGCGTGCCCGCCCGACCTGACAGTGACTCCTCAGTTGGACCCGAAGTCGGACCTGTGATAATCGCGTGCCCTGACTCCTGCGCGTGTAGGTGGATGTGGGTGCATGGACGGAACGGGCGGATCAGTGCTGGATCGCAACGTGAACGGCCGGAGGAGGGATTACGTCGGGAGTGCATAACGCAGGGCGCAGGTTTGTCGGCATAACGGACGAAGCGGGTCTCGAGGACGGTCGGTGCAGACGCAGGCGAGTCTGTTACGCACGCAAAGCGGAAATCGGGATCGCGGTAGGAGGAAGTGGGGGCCGGACGAGATAAGCATAGGCATCGCTGTGTGGGACGGATACATAATCGAGTACGCAGATGACATCGACGTGCATAATAGAGTACGAGAGTATGCGGGCGGTATAGATATTAGATGGTATGTATGCGCGCATTGCGCGTGCGGCGATCATGATCGTCGGCGCCGAAAGCGGGAGGGCGGCTGGGGACCGGGTCGGGGAGCCGGAGGACCTTGCGGACACGCAGTGGCACGCGGGAGAAAGAGCTGAAGTGAGATGTGGGAGGCGAGAGAAGCATGTGCGAGCGAGAGAGACAGTGAGAGAACATAGAGCAAGGAGGGCTGTGGTTGGTCGGCTGGCTGGAGGGGGCGGTGCGAGGTGACGAGCTGTTGAGAGAGCGACAGGAGACGGGAGCAAGCACGGAAAGGAGGCGGAGACGGTAAGTACGTAGGGCCGGAGATGAAGAGAGCAGGGCGATGGCACGGGATACGAAATCAAGTGGACGAGGGGATGAACCCATGGTCGAGTCAGATTGCGAGGGAGAGAGATGGAAGGGAGTCAGAGACGGGAGACGGAATGCAATCAGACATCAGCAGCTGGAGGAGATGCAGCGGAGAGAAAAGCATGAGAGCGTCATCGGGCACGAGCAGGCACGAGCACAGAGAGGAGAGATCGATATGTGCATGACGCAGATGTGCATTCGATGAAGACGGGCGCGTGGGCGGGCTCCGGAAAGCGATGAGAGAACGATAGGGCAGGGGGACGGTCGAGTGATCATGATGGTGCGATGAGATGGGCTGCTTTTGGCAGTGCGTGCGCGAGGACGAGAGGCCAGACTGCATCGGCGACGGTGGTTGGATGAGAACACAGTTGAGACGGTATGGCCCCGGATTGGCTGCGGCTGGACTGGACGAGAGAACAGACCACGGAGGCGACGACATGTGCCAGAGAGGCCGTAGGCACGAGAGACCGCGCACCGCGAATCTGTCCGAGGGGGACACGGAGCGCAGGCGGCCAATGCGGGGTCGGGTGAGGGCGGGGACAGCGGCTCCCCCATTGGCCCACAGGCCACAGCGCCCCGATGAGGCAGGTGCCGTAACGTGGAGATATCCGATCCTGCGCGACAAACGGGCGCCTGGCGAAAATCCGGGGCAGGCCATTTTCGCCGACGTCGTCCCGTCCTGCGCCCGACGCTGCCTGCCCCCTGGCGGTGCGCGCGCACGAGGACGGGCACGGCTGGGGCTGGGGCAGCACAGTGCTCAGCAGTGCAGGGAGGCCTGCACGCGCAGAGCGTTGGAGGGAGTGCGTCTGCGCGGGGACAGACGTAATGGTGGAAAATTGGAGGAACGAGGGGATTGGGCGGCGGAGAGTCCAGACTGATTGGACAACGGCGCTATTGGCTCGGCAAAAGACTGGGAATCGGATCGGTGTCTTATGCGGCCAATGAGACGCGGATGCCGAATCGGGACGCAGACCTCGCAAACCAGATCTCGATCCAATCTCCAGCGCTCCCAGATCCTCCACCCCGCTGCAAAATAAATAATAAACTAATAATCTGCGACGCGGGTGCCGGGAGGCATAAGTTGGTTATAAGACCGGGCAGGAGATCGCTCCGCCCCTTCCCCGACATCCCTCCCCCGACACCATGGACACAGTCGACATCCCCTTCGACGCCATTTGGTGTCCCTCCTGCAACCGCCAAATCGTGCCCAAGCGCCTTTCTGTTCCTGTCCACCCCCATCCTACCCCTGCTCCCCCCGCGCTCCCCACTGCTGCCCGTGAGCTCCTCCACTGCCCATTCCCCTTTGTCCGTACACTGACTTATATTCCCCAGCGCCCAAAACATCACAACTTCCCGACCCCAGTGCTCGTCTCACCCGTGGCAAGACTGGCACCATCCGTCCTCGCGCACCAGGCCTCGTCAATGGTACCGGTCGCGTGAAGCCCAACGGCACCATCAGGCGCTCACCTGCAAAGGACGCGCCTCAGGACTCCAAGTCCGACGCGATCCCTCCCTCCAAGCCTGCTGCTCCCGTCCGCCACCGCACCATCATCGACCAAACCCCCGCACCCCTCTACTGCTCCGACGAGTGTCGCCTTGCCGACCTTCAGTCCTACCACAACGCCATCGACATCAACTACCACCCCGAGCGCTGTGGATCTCCCCAACTCCCTCCCGTACCACCAAACTCCGTCACGGAGCTCCCGTCGTCACAGGATGACAGCGATAGCTCGAGTGGTGCGTCGTATGAATCGCGTTCGTCCATGCCATCCCCTTCCACAACTTCCGCCACTGCCCACGCCCCTGCCCCCAAGTGCGACCCCCACGAGGCTGCGTACAATCGCCTCTCCGCCATCTACGGCTTCGCGCCGCTTCCTCCTGCCCCTCCTGTCTCTCGCAAGGTGGCCAAGTCTTCTGACGACGCCGCTCTCCGTCTTGACGGCGGCATTATGATGGCTGCCCGCCGTATCCAAGCCGCGCTCTGCCCCGAGAAGCCCGAACGGTCTTCATGGGGTCTGCCCGTGCAGAGTGAGCCTGAGGACGAGAACAAGCCCATCCCGGGCTGGACTGACGGGTCCAACGCCTGGCGCGCCAGCGTATACGGCTTCGCGCCTCCGCGCGACTTCACTCGCACCGACCCCGATGATGCGGCCATTCGCGCGTACGGCTCGTACGTCGCCAGCCCACATCGTTCTCGCGGCGTCCACTCCACTCTAGGAGAGGGCAAGCCAGCGACCGAGGTCAAGCCCAGCGCGTCCGCCGCCTCCCTACCAGCGCGCGTCGTCGACAGCTCCACCCAGGAGCTTTACTCTCAGTTCTCGGCTTCGTTCAGCCGGCGTTCCGAGTCGCGCAGCTCCCTCCACCGCAGCCACAACCCGTCCACTTCCCCCACCGGCTCTTCTCGCTCCGCGCTTGCGCGTGAGATTTCTCTTTTGAAGCCCGGTGCTGAGGGGCGTCTCTTGGTGCCCGATGTCAAGATGCGCCGTGTCAACTCTAGCGCCTCCAGTATCGACGGCGGCTCCTCGTGGGGGAGTCAGAGCGGCATCCTGAGCACCATTGGATCTGTCTCTAGTCGCAAGCGTAGCCCGCTCAGCCGCCAGAACAGTGATGCGAGCGTTGACACTGTGGACACCCAGAGCGAGGAGGATGAGTTGGAGATTCGCTCACTGCCTTCTGCCAAGCCCCGGCCCACACCTGGTATGTGATGATGAATACGCTGTTGGGTTTGTGTACTGACCGTCATTTGCAGCTCGGACTGGGAGCTACTCTTCTGAGGCCTACAAGTATCCCATCATGCGCACTGCGCCGAAGAAGGCCAAGAGGATCGTGCGCAAGGTCGTTGACGGCGTCGAGCGTGACGTCGAGGTTGAGGTCGAGATCGAGGAGCCCATCAAGCGACTCTTCCTCTTCGGCGGCGCGCGCGATTAAGCGCAGCGAGGCTATGTCGCGGACGGCGGGCGAGGTATCGTTCACGTCCTGTCCTCAATTGCATCCCAAGCATCATCAGCATGTCCATACCGCATATCACACATACCCCACTGTCGATACCTGGATACCTCGCTCGCATCGCGCATACCCCTCGCCACCGTCTGGCGACGTGCATCGTCATTCCCTCGCAACCCATGCATCGACCCAACATTCGCATTGCCCTCGCCGCCGCCGCATCTGACTTATTCGCCGCTCGTCGCATGCTCTCGATCGCCTATCGTTATCCTCAATGCCTACCCTAACCGCCCGCATCTACCTTATGCCCACCTACTCGACTCTACGCTACGACCCACCCCGTCGCTCGCGCTCGTCCCCATATCCTAATCAACGCCTGCGATCGCGCACAAAATGTTCCATATCCCGTGTATATCATCTGTATCACCACTGCTTCCCCCGGGTCTTGGCTTACCGTCGTCGGGTTTCGGGTCTCTCATCTCGGGCACTGCTCGGGGTAGGGACACGGGCGCGCACTGTCGTCCCCCCACCCTCCCGCGCCGCGCACGCGGAAGGGGGGATGTGTACATTTCGTGTATCGGTACCTCGCTCGCTCGTCTCCCAATGGTCGCTCGTTTGGTCTCCGGATTCCCCTCGTCTCGCATCAATTCCCGCATCGTCTTTTCCCGTCTGGTTTGGAACTTCTGTTTGGTTTTTGGCGAAGGTTGTATGAACAGTACCGCGTACTTATTATTGTGTCCGTTTCGTTGTGCATGTTTGTTGCTCGCTTTGTCGCCAAGAGTTTCTTGGTTGTTATCGTGTACTTGTACGCTCCTCATCCTGTTCCTCGCGCTCCCTCATCGCATACGCACTCCGCACGCATCCGTCACGCATCATCATCACCTCACGCACACACTCAACAATTGCATCGTCTCGGGTACCTCCTACCATACCCAATACCTCCTATTACCACGCATACGCATACGCATACGATGATACCGCGCAGGATCCTCCATCGTTATTCCCCTTCGTCCATCATCATCGGTTGTACGAACGCAATGTCGATTAGTATGATATAGTATGATAGTAATGAAGTCCTCATGTTTATGTGTAACCTCCACTGGCGTGCCCTCAAGAACCTTCAATTAGCAGCAAGTTCCGAGCCTCCATGAGAATGCACTCAGCGCGCCAGCTAAGGCGACGTCACCAGCGGCGCAGTGGCGCGCTGCATGGCTGGGGGACTGAAGCCTGCTGCAGGGAAGGGTAACGATGGGCGAGATCCGGCGGGGAGATGAAGCTTAGTTTTATTACTTGTGGGCAGGTGAGCAGGTGAGCACGGAGATGAGCCGCCTCCGCGCTCGACGTTGGAAGAATGCTCGGACAGCAAGCTAACAACTGCTAGCTAGCTAGCTAGCTGCAGTAAATAAGTATGTATGTACGCTGCGTAGCATGCAATGATGCGCGCACATGTACTTCATTCATACGCGCGTACTTATGTATGTTTGTAGAGCAGATGGAGAGTACGGACGTCGCGAGTTCGTGCGGGGCCCCGCATTTCCCCAGCCCTCCGAAGCTCTACTTCCGAAGAAGCCGAAGCCCCAAGCCCCAACATCCTCCGGGGTTGCTGCTGCTGCAGCTTCTCGAAGCGTGAAAACGACATCGTTACAACAGCACGACTCGGAGTCCACAGCTGCAGCAGCCCTGCAGCTCGGAAGTCGCCCGGCTTGCGCTCTTACGTCCAATGCGTAAAGGAGAGTATTCAGTTATGAACGTTTTCCAGATTCCAAATTCCTGGACAGTTCCAGCGCAGTCGCGGTGAGATGCGGGCGACGCCGCACACGACGGTCGAAACTGCGCCGATCGCAATGCGCACGGAACGGGCTCCCGTAAGGCCCCAAAAGGGAAAAAAGACTTGGAGGATGGCGGGCGCTTCGTGTGCGTTCGGGGACGTCGGGATGTCGGGGCCGGCGCGAACTAGCATATAGGGGCGCGATTGTTCTAACTGACTTCTGAACCGAGCTTGGTTGGAATCATATGCTCACTGTGGCTGGGGGCGCGGAATTGGGAGAACGGGCTCTTCCAAGTCGGGTGATGAATGCGGTTACTACAACAGTTAAGTACATAGCTAGCGCTGCATAACATAACTGCACGTTAGGACGTACTGGGTAGGACTCCGTGTGGTCCTGGCGCATGCATGGGATAACTTAAGCCCCTGGATAACTTTGAGCTAAGCTAGCTCATGCAGGGTCCTGCGCATGCGTGCGTGGTCGCCGCCGCAGGACGACGCGAGAGAGAGAGCCTCAGCTCGGCCGCGACGGCTTCGCGATGCGCCCGCCGCAGTCCCCGCGGGGCAGCCTGAGCCGAAGTACGCACGAGAGCGCGCTCTGGCTGCTATCCAGGCTGCGTGCTTCCGTGCTGCAGTGTGTTCGATGGATAGCTACGGTGCTAGCTATAGCCTATGGGCTGACTGAGGGACTGGCATCTGCACGACGTCCGAGCCGGACCGTCAGGCCCGCGAGAAATCTCCGAGTGCGCGGCCGGAGAGCGTGGGCCAGGTACACCTCCGTGGGGCCGTCGCTGCATAAGCCATGGGGGCGGTGGCGGAAGCTTGAGGCTGGCAGGGTGGCTCTGCAGCGAAGACAGGTCTGTTCAGTACGTGCGCCCTTGCAGTTCGGAACCCTGTGTAGATAGGACGCGTGGACTTGGGCACTGGTACTGGCCATGGGCAATGCTCGAAGCTCGGAAGCGTGGAGTCCGAGGGGCTCGAGAGGCTGGGCCGGGGCTTGGGTGGCCGCACTGAGCCTCGAGGGTGCTGTACTCAAGCGACAAGCATCGAGGTAGGGCGGCGTCGGCAGCGGGCGCTGTGTCTGTCGGCATGCGCTTCCCACTTGCATACTTGCCACTTGGGCTGGCCGTAAGTACTTATTAGGTTCAGAAGCACGAACATCGAAAGTCAGCTTGCATTTTAGCGGTCGAATGACGTCATGCACTGAACGTCGACGTGTTCGCGATGCATTCAAGGCTCATGCGACATCCGTTCATGCCAGGATGAATACTGTGCGCCACCGTGGGCAAACGGTGGCGCATTTTGTTTGTAAGTTACGATTTTCCGAGCCGGCGGTAGTACCCCAGATGTGCGGTTATTCGTGCATGCGCTGAAGACAAATCGTGGACTTACTGTAAGCCGGCGGCTGGCGTTCAGTATAGTCCCGCTTCCGAGCACGTACCGTGCAGAGCTGTGGCTGCGACGTTGGTTGAACCGATCGTGTCCTGGCGGGCCGCCCGACCCTGTTGAAAGAAGACTCTGACTCTCGGAATTCGGAAATATCACAAGACCAGGTACTTGTGTCGAGGTTGCAAGGCGACAGGCGGTGCACGATCGCGGACGTTGCTTTCTTCTGCTTCCTGCAGAAAACTCGAAGCTCGCGGCGGGCCCGAAGGGGGGCTGACCAGCAAGAACGGCGTCCGTCGTGCGCATGCTAGTCTCGAAATTTGGTCGATTGGCAGTCTTCAGCGTGTGGCGTCGAGCAGGAGAGAACGAACAGCGTGCGCCTCTTCGTCGCGTGCAGCTCGATCGCTGCGCCACACGGAGATCTCGAGAGATATTCCCTCGCCCACGGCGGCCTTGTCGGGCTCCCGGGACGGAGACGATCGGAAGTGATTGGAGAGCGACGAGGCGGGGCAGCTCGATATGGGCACCACGCGCGGGATCGCCTCCCCGATGCAGCCCCGATGTGGTGGTATCAGATGCGGGACCCGGGGGAGAGGGCGGGCCGGGAGACGATCGGTGCTGAAGTGGTTAGCCTGCCAGGGGCAGCAATCTGACAGTGACGGTGAGAGTTGTTGGCTCTGCGATCACGCGCAACAGGGCTGCGTTTGAGGGTGCAGGCCGATGGCGGTCGCGACCAAGGGCGGGCTGCCCTGGCGAGGGACTAACGTTCCCGCGTGCAGGCGTTGCGGTGTCTCAGGAGGGTGCGGCCATGCGCTCTCTTCGCGTGGGGTCTGTCGTGATTCGTCCTCTGTCGTGATTTGTCGTGTCTGTGATTATCGGAGGATTTACTCGTAAGCTCGCGGAGTGACGGTGTCGGGGCAGGAGCAGGTGCATTGATAGGCTTGTCTTGATGGAACGTTCCTATCTTCTGCAGATAGTAAGCAAGCGGTCGTCGAACGTCACGGACTTTGAAACATACATTATGTACTGTATGTGGCGGCGTAATAGAACGAACCCCACAGAGAGCGAGAGCGAATCGGAGGAAGCGTGTCGAGCAAACAGCGGCGGGCTTGGAGCGTAAACGCGACGGCTTTCCGCTCGCGGGTCGAATCCCCACAACGTCGCCCTTCTCGACGTTTCCTGTCTTCGTCCATGTTTTCCAACTCGACCTACTTTCGCACTGAGTGGAGCGAGTAAGAGTCAAGAAGTCGACCGTGGCAACTGCAAGCATAGCGACATGGCACGAAGCACCCCGGAGGTACAGCATCCTATTCAACGCCGCTTCTCGAGTTCTCATCGCGTAAGAGTTCACAAACTATTCAGTCCAGTCGGCACCCCTGGACAAATTCTCGAGGTAAATCCCCGACAATATTCGCGTCAGGGGGTCATCTGGCCCAAGGGACACGCTCGCGCTACCCACGGTGCGCGCGAGTGACCTCGTCTTCTATGACCCACTACTGTACCACAAGGAGGAGAATTATTGACGACCTGTCGGACTGTGGCGGCCTGCTGCGAGTTGAGATGAAGCTGGTCTAGGCCCTAGCCAAAGGCCATGTGGCCTCCGTCGTCATCACTAGGTCCTCGCTCTCGCCGCCACGTCGTCATCGCTTCATCCCCAACGACTGGACAAGCGACTCTCCTCGTCCTCGTGAACTACTGCTGCCGCTGTCATCTCAATCGCAATGCAATCTTCCCAGCTCCAACGCAAGTCTAGACTCGTATGCGCTGAGCCTCTGACGCTGCATACGTTGGCGGTTGAAATAGCACGAGGGGTCCTCGCTTATGTGGCTACCTACGTACTCGGTCATATGGCAGATGTTTGGCTAATCTTTACCTCTCTGCAATTTGCTAGCAGATTGTATTGAGCGACTGTGTTTTCTCCGGTTGGATAGCCCGTGCGCCAGCGTCCAGAATGGAGAAACAGCTTTCCAGCCAGCTATATGCCGCGTCTGCGTCTTGCAGTCAGTTTTGTAAACCAAATTTGCTCTTTTGCTGTCATACGTGGTTAACCAAACGCTTGCTCGAGCAGACTGCATGCGCATGCCGCCCGGATATACGTCCTTCCTGCCTCGCGGCTGACGGCGTTATGTCACCCTTCGATGGTTAGCTCGCCACGCTTGCCGGGCACGCCCACTTCCAAAGGTTGATCCGCGCCCATGCCCACCCACCTCCGTCTGCGTTCTTCAGCAGAAAAAAGTTCTTGTACTTCCCTTTCAGCTCCTCGCACGGCGTCCTGAACCAACGTTGCACGCTAGTCCGGTCCAGGTGTAGGGTTCGCCTGGACCGGTGACATGTCATGAAGTTTGAAGGCCGGTTTCCACCATCCCGCCAGGAGGTTGGTGTGCACCTCGCCCCATGTTTGTCCTCATCTCGCTGCACGCTGCATCTGCCGCAGTACTAGTGGCCACATCCAAGTGTTGTTTGCCTTTCCGGGGTAGAACACCTACGACAGACGCGCGCCTGCCAGTTCTCGTGACCGCCGCGGGTTTACATCTGCTCCCAATTCGCCGAAATAATGCTGCTTCGTCCTGGGCACTCATCGCTTGAAGTTGCTGCTGCGCTGCTGATGTGCATCGATGCTTCACGATGCATCCGACCCATGATTCGGCCGTCGCCTTCACACATCCCATCCCATCCCATTCACTGGCATGCATCACCCATCCGAGAACACCTACCTCCCTATCCGACAGCATCTTCCCCAAAATCCTACTGGAGCCGAGCCGATCTGCAGCGCCACGCGAGTCAGGTGCGGGAAGCTGCCTGCCTGCCCCGCCAATATTACGAGCTTCGCGCGTCAAGAGCCCAAGAGGCCGTGGGGGCCAGAGGTCTTGTGGCCCGGCTACGAGGGACGTCGACGCTTACCCCAGGATGGCGGCGTGTGTGTCGAGGGATTCGAGGGCGCGGTTCTAGCTTCGAGCTTGTTGCACGCGCATGACCGGCCGCCCCTGCGCCAGAGCTTAGAGGTCAGAGGCCATAGGCCAGAAGCGGAGACGGAGATGGCGATCGCAACGCGTCGTCGACGGCCGTGTGTGGTGTGTGTGTGGCCAGATTGGGTGCGCGGCCACATGAGCAGCGTCACCCCCACACGTCCGTCCGGCGTCCGCCCACTGGCCTTGCGAGCGTGTGCGTGGGTGCGTGTGCATGTACGTTTGTGGCCATGGGGCAGCCTGAGCCTCAGCGCGCAGGATCGGTGTGGCCCTGTGCCTCTTACGACCTAACGGGCATTCCAGCTGGTTAACGGGATGAGGGTACGTAACGTCCGAGCGCTCTCCGAGGGTCACCGGTGTTGTCTGGGGCTGACAAGGTTTGCTAGGTGCGCTGATGAGGCATCTGCATCACGGTTCACGTTCGCTCCTGGCGACGCGGACTCGGAGGGGAGACAACTCTCGGACGCTGGCTGGACAGGCACAGGTTGCTGACCCAGGGCGCGAGTCGGTGTCAGTGTCGGTGTGTCAGAGATCTGTGCCACTGGCAGATGAGCCATGTGCTCCCGTCCGCATACGCAGCAGAGCATTGTCTCGTGCGCGCCGGGGCGCATGCGCGTACCCTCCGATCGGTATGTGTATGCGTATTCGTATGCCGGACACTCGCAGGCGACAGAGTCAGACCAAGTCAAGTGGACAGACAGCTGCTGTCAGTGTCCGATGGCCAGGCTGTCCCAGTCGAATTTACCCCGGATCTGCACTGGAGTCTCGCCTCTCGCCACCACTGCGCGTTCCCCAGGGAGAGGACCTGCCCCGTCAGTCATGGCATCTTACGATGTTACGGCATCCGTGCGGCAGCCGTGCGGGGTACTGTCGCTACGGTCCAGAGAGGGCTTCGAGAAGTGCGGGGTAGAGGTCAAGACCCGCCCCCCCTTCCCCCCGGTTCCCCTTCTTCGCACTTCGCACGGTGGCGCAATTCAGTCGTATATTGAACTTCTGCGCCCTGGCGCGGACACGCGCAGGGGGATGGAACGCACGCTGCTGCTCATCATAGACTCGTACAGGTCTGGGCTCTGCCTTCGGTCGGCATTCAGTACTACCTCGGTGCCTCAGTGTTCGCTATACAGTCGCAGGTGCTTCAGGTCTCGCCTCGGTTCGTGTTCGTCTCGCCTGCGAAGACGAAGACGAGACGCGAGCTCGGACGAGAAGTGGGCTGCGAGCGGGCGCCCCGAGGGATCATCTCGTCGGAGCACACGGACGGGTGAGCATATGGATATTGGGCCAGCCGCCATTCACTGATCAGTGCTCAGTGCCAGGCAGAGGTGCGTTCAATGTGCTCGCTTGCGAATTGGTAGGCGCAGGTACTAATTCAAGCGGGTTGCACGACAGGCTCTCAAATACTATTAGGAAAGCGCGAGACCGAGACGGAGTCGAAGTCGGTCCATGCACATGCGAGTGGAATGGGTCGAGCTCGGATGGGGCGATTGGACAGTGTGACCACCGTCCACCGACGATCCTTGGCCCTTGCCTGTGGCCGCGCCTTTTTTGGCCCTTGGGGCGAACGGCTGGGACTCGGATGGAGCTCGAACGTCCGAACCCTCGCTCGCTCGGTTCCCATCGTACATTGCGCATCGTGCATCGAAAGGCTCCTCGACCCCCTTCCTGCGCCCTCGCCGTCTTGGCTGGGTCTTTGACTCGCGGCCTTCCGGAGATTCGTCGGCTCCACGCTCTAGGCCGCCCCTCGTCCCTCGTTTCTCGTCGCTTGTCGCTATCAAGGGGGAGGGTGCTTGTCAAACAGTCAGCAGGTCTGCGGGTGCGTCCCCCCTGCTGTCGGAGGATCACGATCTCAATTTTGGACTGAGGCGCAGGGAGCTCAGACGGGAATAGAATGCCGGAACTGTGCAGGGCACGGCAGCAGTTGACCAGCACTGAGAACTGAGCAGATGTGCTCGTTTTGTCTCACGTGCATCTCGTCATCATCATCTCCAGTTGCATCCCCATCTCCTTACCCCGCAATCCCGCATTGCTCAATTCATCTGCACCTCCGATCTCGTCATTGGCCTGACCTTCAGTTTGGCACCCGCCTCGTTCCGTCGCCACACTACCTCCGCCTCCGAGCGTCCGGCACGTGTGCTAATCTTGAGCTGCTCCGGCTCAAACACGAACGGGTCCTGTCTTGGGTCATGTACGCGATACGTATCTCGACGCGCAACCCACCTTCTAGTCCTCTTCTGTGCCCTGCGAGTTGCCAGAACGAGAGCGAAGCGACACACGCGTGCAGTGCAAGAAGGCGCGGCCGCGTCGCCTCCACCAACCTCCGCGGGCTGTCCCATTCGGCGATATAGAGTCGCGTTCTCGTGCCTGCATGCCCATTGTGGGCGAGCTCTCAAGGTCGGCCAAGCCAACGTGTACCCAGCGTCCGACGCCCAACGCCGGTGTATTCTTACGTCCTTGGTCGCCCGTCCGTCCTGGATCTTGCCGTGGGCGGTTGTGGCTGCATTGGCACTTACATATCTGCTGACGGTCCCTGCATGTCAATGGTGCGTCGCTCGTAGACCGGGGAAATACGTTTATGCCCGCAGGTTGCAGGTCGCCGGTACGCAGCAGATCTTAGCAGATCAGCGCCTCGACACACCCAATGCAAGGGTCGATGCGCGCCAGGCTGGGGTATGACAGAGTCAACACGACATTGCCGGGGAAGGATGCGCGTTCTGCATGTTCCCCGCAACTGCGGCACTAGGCTTGGACGGGCTTTTCGTGTCACTAGTACTGCTCGCGTGTGGTCATGCCGGGGAACTGCTAGCAGTTGAGCTTATTTCCCCAGACTCGAGCCCCCGGCTGGAGGACTCTGGTCCGTGGCTCATGTCAAGCTGTCGTAACACGGACGATCCGCAAGAGAACCGAGGCTGCGCGGGCGAGTGGATGCGGCCACGGCACCCCACGGCAACGTCTCCGGCTTTACTGGACGCTTACGACAGTTGGACACCGGGCTTTGCGCGTCGGGCGGTGTATGCGTGCCACCCCGGCTTCTTCCCGTTCCTGTGGTCGTGGTCGTGGTCGTGCCGTGCAGGTTGGACGGATGTTCGCGCATATGTTGTGGATGCGTCTGGGAAGCAACTGGCAGGAAGTCGGTGTTAAGATGTCGGTGTCTCCGGAATACAGTTCGCGCTTGTGCGGTTCAGGCCTCATGCTGCCTGCATGCGTCTGTGGCAGAGACGTTGGACATCGGCGGCGGCGAGAGAAGCATCAGGCATCACGCCTCCGACGCTCACAGTCGACCGGCCAGCAGGACCAGTCACCAGCCAGTGCTGAAGCCCGGAGGTGACGCGCCGCCGGCTTCACTCGGACAGCAGCAGCAGACAGCGACCATCACCATCTATCTGTGGGGGTGTCTGGGACGCACGTATGCCAGTTCGGTCTAGGTACGTCCCCTCTGCCCTCTGCGGTGTCTGTACGTGTGCTCAGGCTGCCCATCTGCTGACGACGGTTCTTCCCGCTAGAAGGGCCCGTTTACGGCGGGAGGCGCGCGAGGACCCTGGCTGGCTCGCGCTCATGCCAGCATGCGTGCACAGCGGGGCCGAGGAGACGGCCGCCAGTGGACAAACCTGGGAAGCATGCATACACGGCGTCCGGGGTGAGGCCAATTACTTGCTGCAGAGAAGGCGAAGGTCGGGCGTGCGCCTGCGCCTGTGCCTGCGGTTGCGTGCAGAAGGATCAAGATGCTACTACGATGCTACGACGCCGCCGGAGGAAGCAGGACAAGTGGATCGCTGCGGGGTCAGGTGAAACTGATCATTCGTCGTTGGTTGTATTGGATGCGCTCCACGGGAGACGCGCGGCCGAGAGGTTGGGTGTGTTCGGTAGGTATCATGCTGCAGGTGCTCCGCGGTCGGATGTTGCGGGTTAACCCTTGTCTTGACAGATACGGCAGATACGTGGGTGGTGGTAAGGGGTTATCCCTGATCCGCGCGACACGAAGGGTGCACGTTAGGAGACGGCCGAGACTCAATGAAGATGTCCAACTGCACATGTTCCGCTCGACAGAAGGCAGACAGCAAGCTGCGAACACACCACACTGCCTGAATGTGATCGTACCTTGGCCCTTGGACTTGCACCTTGGACTCGGACGGCTCTGAGGGGTCAAGGGGACGGTCCGCCCGGGGCGGCACTGACAGAACTGTCTATAGTATGTTCGTTCCTTGCCGAAGCGAAGGCACCGCATGTTAGCTCATGTTACGGTTCACGCATAAGCTCACTCCATATGTCAGGTCACGGCAAGACATCGATCTGGAGCCATCCAGCCTTGGCCTTCCGGTTGAAGAGGACATGTGGTATATTCGTGCATAGGCCGAGCAGCCTGCATGAGACCGAATCACCGGTTGAATGGTATAGCAGGAGGTGTGGTACGTGATTCGTCCATCATGGGATACCTTCTGCGCAGAGATTGACCTGACGCAGACGTGGTGAAACGATAGAAGATCATGGTCGTTGTCATGCCCTATGTCAGTTCACTCCTGAGTATTGGAGCACCGTGTCCAGGGCATTCGAGAGGGCTCCGAGCCCTGGATACCTGCCGTAGGATGAGGTGCTTGGACATCACGCACGCAGCCAATGTGAGAAGTTTCCGACGCCATCGGGTATTCTTGAGCGTAATTCACCAACCGTTTTGGAAGTCAGCTCGTTCACTTCAGTATACATCACCATGTCTCGGAGCCTTGAAACAACTCACGAGAGCATCACTGTTTTGCCTCCCTGGCCGCCCTTCCCCCGAGCATCAGCAACATGAGATGGGTGGCGGCGGCCTGGAAGGGGGAGCAAGGGCCGAGCCAATGTCCTGTGTGAACGGGAGCCCATGTTTGTCCATCTCGGGCGCGGACGGTTTCGCCTGCACAGTCGTTGGATACACGACATGCTAGTTGACGTTGTTGCTGGCGGAAGATTGCCCGCGGTGCTGCATGTCTAGCTCTTTTGCTGCCGTCATGAAAGGCTCTCCAACAGCGCCGAAACTCATGTCCGCATGTTCATGTTGAAGCGGGAACATATCTGCACTGGTTAGGCAGTCGTCGACACCGGGCGCAGGTACGAACCTTAACCATGCTGCCCATGGCGTCATACTGACTCGTACTTGTCTACGAGTGGACGAGCAGCACCGCTGGAGGTATGTCGAGCTGGCTTCCGCGGACCGCAGTCGCATCCTCCGTCATAGCTGTCACTCAGACGTTCATGAAAGTGCCGGCTCGCGTTCGGCCACCTCGGAGCCTCCCACTCAACGCCAGCGAACCGTGTCCACCCGCCATACCAGTTCCTCGCACCGCACGCCGTACCGTAGTAGCTGCGATCGTCCTCCGCGGCTCCCCCTCCTCCGCGTTGTCCCTAGCCCGTGATTGACGACATGGACAACTGCTGTCCGAACATTCCCCTTCAGACCTTTCGCGCCTGGGATAAGTCCTAGCTTCCGACCAAATCCCTAACATACCTCGCTCTCGGACCGAACACCAACACCACAACGTAAATCTCGCGTCTACTGGACGCGAATGCAAGACAGGCCGTGCATTCCCACTGGTCGCAGGGCGGAAAGGCTCCGTATACCCGAGGCCCACGTCCGCCATTGGCTCACGAAACTCTCATCGTCTACTGGCTCCTGCGCGTTCCCTCGCTCGCGCGCAAACCCGGCACACCAATGGGAAAACGGCGCACTCTTGCCGGCGCTCGCGTGGAGGACGGTGACGGCATCTGCGAACGCGCCGTCGTGGCGTTCTCTCTCGCAAAATCGCGAGTCTGGACGACTCTATCTGGGCCGGTATCGCGATACGGGAAGTTCGGGTGTTCGGGATATCGGGAACGCGCCTCTGGGAGCTCGTGAGTCCGCGTGTGCGTGTGTGCGAACCTGGGATCGGGCGATAGGAGAAGTCAGCAAATTGCAAGGAGAAATTGAAGGCGCAGGCGGTACGACGCGCACGGACGACATACGGGGATGACGGTGTACGTCTTCGTTACGCATCGAAGGCGGGTCTGATTGGGTGAGCAGCGTCGTCATCGTTGGTCATGACCGGGACGGTGCTGATGCAGCCGTTTGTCGTCCGGGCGTGATTTGGAAGACGGGAGACAGAAGAGGACGGACGCGAATTCGTCTTTGCACCGCGCGCCATCCGATCGGACGAAGACACGAAGGCAGGCCGACATACGAGGCGCACGGTGCCTTGCGCTCTTACGCAACCTCGGGCGGCAGGAGCCCGCAGGCATGCGCATCGTCGTCGTCAAACGTGCGAGCGACGACTCAGCGAATCTAGCCGGTTCGTGCACGCCATTGGCCTGTTGTAAGTCGGGCGTTCGGACAGACCCGCCAGACTCGCGCCGCGTCCGACTACTTCTCACCTTCCACCCTGCCTTGCTCACGCTGGTTAACCCCGCAATCATTCCCGCGGTAAGCCTGAGTGAGCGGCCCATCTGCCTCCCTCGAGACGCGCATGCTCACCGTGGCTTCTCGCGTCGGGATACGGTCCTGGGTCCGCGCCTTAGCCCTCGGGAGCAACGCCCTCGCCCTCAGCCCTGTGCTTCTTCCCTCGGCAGAGGTGAGCAAGGGACGACTGATGCAGATATTTCCGGGTGTGGCCTTGTCTCCCTTCGTCGCTGGGCACCGGTGTCGCTTTAGGCTTTCGCGGATCGTGTCCGCCTGCGTGGCCCGGTGCTTCCAACACGGCGATAGACTGTCTGGTGTCGGGTAGGACTCCACCATTATGTACACATGCACTAACGTGGTTATCTTTGAGCGCGGAACAGCGGAACCATGGACCGTTCTCCGAGGCGCAGGGATCACTTCGGAAAGACTCGGTGCGTCCGCTTGGCGAGATAACGGCTGGCTGCTCGGGGACAAGGCATCCCAAGGACGAGGAGACTTGAGGCCGACATACGTACCGACTTCCCGACGCGCCGAGAGAAGACCGGGCTGCATGGCGTACTTCAGGCAGATGACGCAGTGGATCGTCGATTGGCTACTGGCTACTGGCTTTTGACTATTGGTTGGGAGAATTGCGGTGTAGTGCGTGTTCATATGTTGGTGTCGCGTAGAAGAGTCGGAATATCCATGGATGATAGAGCTGCAAGTAGTCGGTGGCTTCGAACTTCGAAGTGACTACATGTTCGCTTCTCCCCCACGTCAATAGCTTGTCGCCAAAATATGCACAGAAATGACATCAAACGAGGTCTGGTTCAACGTGATACAATACTCTCGGCGCAGTGGACATTGTTATGGAAGTGTTTCCGAGACCGCAAGCGCATTTGGGATACTTCGAGTGACTGTGATGGGTCCGACACTCCAGTAGCGTGAACAGGAACCTGCGCAGACGATGGGGCGATGAACGGCACAGAAGAGTGGCTACTATTTCTGTGATCAGTACAACGTCCTGCAGAGTGCACTCGGGCCGGTGCTCACCTTGCTGGCGTGTGGAACGTGCACGAATAGGTCGAGGTCGTGGAGCTGAGCGTGAATCGAGGACTAGCATGTGCAGCAGAAAAACAGAGGGAGGGAAAAGAAGAGAGAGAGGGAAGAGAGAGGGAAGAGAGAGGGAAGAGAGAGAAGAAAGAGAGGAGAGAAAGAGGAAGAGAGCGGAAAGAAAGAGAGGGAAGGCATGTCGCGGGCGGACCTGGGCACGCGCATGAGTATTGCACGACTTAACGTGCAGCGTCACATAGGTGCTCACAAACTCAACGCCCGGCATTCAATCGAGCAGTTCTCGTGTTTCTGCCGTAGGCTCGGGGCTGACATGCGGGTGGGACGAAGGGCTGACCGGAGGTGTACGAGGTCGGCTGGTATAGTGGTCAGCCAAGGCTCGACGACACCATCAGCATCAAGGAGGACTCACCTGGTCGAGAGGAGATGCTCGCCAAAGGAAATCGTTAGGGAAGAATGTCCGCGCAGTCGAGCTTGAGAGGTGGAGGAGCGTAGACACCGCACACGAGAAGCGGGAACCCGGGGGCTGGTCGGCCATCGAGGCTTGTACCGTGGCCCCGGGTGTGAGTGGGATGGTAGACGGTAAACATCAGGTGGTCTAGTGGGGTGGTGCAGAGACCAGACGGTGTGCATACGACAGGGTGATGGTGATGGTTTCTGGAGAGCAGGGTATTCGATCTGCGACACGGCCTTATACCCTGTCGAGGCTGAGGGTGGCATGTGCGCCCCTCCCGCGGGAACCGAACAGAAGCCGAGTGGGTTCTACTAGCTTAGCCGGCCTCCCCGAAGTCCTACGAGTAGCGTCCATTTGTATGGCGGCGGGAGCATCGTCGCGAAACACGACTCACGGTGGCCACAGGTCCACTGAACAAAAGCAAATGTCGAGTCTCCGCGCGAGTAGCGTTGAAGGTTTCCGCACGCGACGCTGCCGATGGCTCCACGATAGCTCTGAACGGTCTCTATCAGGCGACATCAACGAGGAGATAGCTTCTGAGGACTCACCGAATCCGAAAGTGCCCAGATAGTGACTTAAAATTCGCGGAACTGATACAGGCATGTGCTTGAAGCCCGGTATTCTCTGTAGCATCCGGTGCAACGAGTGGCTCTCACAGCACACTCACCTATTCCAACCACTAGAGCTTCAAACGAACGCAAGCAAGGGAGGAAGCTGGAAGATCCAAGCAAAGTCCACCTCCTACATACTCCACAAGTACATGCGTGTCTCGAATACTGTTCCTCATACTCCTGTGATGTCTGTCAAATATTCTAGGAGGTGGATGAGTCAACAGCAGGGGACCTAGACAGTGGAGAGCGTGTACCTCTCGTAAGCTCGTACGCTGCAAAAGTCGCTCCGGCCGCGGGTATGCTGATAGTCATTAGTGTCAGTCCTGGCTCATGCATAGTGAGGTCATATCTCTTGCGCCCTACCTTCGCAATACTAGGTGGAGCAACAATGAGGTCGTATGAGTCAATCTCCATGCTGGCCATATACGTCCACTTACATGATGGGGTGAGACCGCGGAACAAACCTGACCTGTGGGAGGGAACAGATGTCAGCAAGTGCAGCTCGTAGTAGTTCAGCACACAAGGAGACAGATACTTACGCGCCAGATTCTGCGATGACTGCCCTGATCTCGTGTGCGATGTATTGTACAGGTGTGCCCTGGGGTGGCGTCGCACGTAGTTGTATGCGCGACTTAACGACGTCTGCAGAGCGCAGGGTCAGACAACCGACGACAATGAACCAGAGCCATTGAACATACCCAACGGATAGCACGCTAACCAGTATGCGATCTGCGAAGAAACCACTGAGCTGAGAGCTAGAGACGAGTGCAATGTATGTGCGTACACCTCCTGTTGATCCGCTAGCCAGCAGAGCCCATACGGGGATCTCCTTGCCGTACTTCTGGGTGAACTTCCTCTTGGAGAACTCGAAGGCTGCAGTCACGGCTCAGACACAATGTCGTCAAATGGACTCTGCACTCACCTGTATAGAAGCTGGATGCGGGTGAATAGGCGAGCATTCGAGCAATTTGGAAGGATTTGAGCACTCACCCCGCATATGCGGGTATCTCACGAATGACGGTAACCCAGTACCCGCGCATGATGCCCTTCCTGAATCCCCACTCTCTCCACATGTCGCTGACCACCGCACGCAAGCGTTTGTCTCCGGGAGAACCGTACTGGCCTTGCATGCGCACCTTGAACATCTCGACTGCCAGTCCCCGTCAAACCCCTCCGCCTGCGTACGTGCTGCATGCGAGAGTCTCACCTGGGCTCGCGAGGATAGCGTTCGCAGCACCGGCCATCGCGCCAGCTAGGGCGATCTCCTTGAGAGAGTGCTGGGGGAAGGGCGAGATGATGCGCTTCGAGACACCGTACGCGGCGAAGAGCAGCGAGTTCACGCCGGCAACACCGATCAATGGACTGGCCATGCCTGCGCGTACCCAGTCAGAGGACGACATGTCGTGCAAAGACATCATACACACCCTTGTATAGCGCGAGGAACCCCTCCTTTCTCATCGTCTGCCCGAGAATGTCCATGGGGCCTTTCTGCGCATGCTTGTTTGAGCAACCCTTCCCCCCACACGAACGGCGCGCTACTCACAAACATCCCCTCTGTGCCATGCAATGAAGGTCGGCATGCCAATGGTAAGCAGCTATCGTGTCTGATACGCGTGCAGGAAGGACTGAACCGGGTGCGGTCTGCGCGCGAGTCTTGACAGTGTCGAGGGGTTGCCCGACGATGACTTGAGCTGCGCCCCCGACGCTTCCGGCGAGGAGTTCGTTGATCGTCGATGAGTCCATGGCACCAGACGGAGCAGAGAGAGCACAAGCAAAGCAGGATGAGAGCGAGAGACCTCAGAGTCAGAGAGACGGCGAGCTGGTCGCCCACGCGCGCGCCGATTGCGCGATCGTGCGTGCGAGTCGTCGCGCGGGCCGGCGGGTGGCTGTGCAATCCCGCCTTTCAGCGCTTGTCTTGTGCGGAAGCTCAACAACGGCATCAAACCGCCGTCAACTTCACCCGCGCTGTCGTCTTTCCTCTGTAGCATGTCCTCGTTGGTGACGCTCCTCGTCCCTGGAATACAGATCACTGAGGACGCTCTGTTCCACATCGCATGCTTATAATCCCTGCGGACCGTGCATATTTGCCTCCCCGACTCCCCCGACTCCATACCGTGGTCGTCGAACAAGTTCTTCCCGAACGTGGAGTCATTTGCGGTTAGCGCAATCGTGAGGTCTTACATGTTATTTGCCAGGATGATACCTCTGTCCCACGTTCCGGAGTTCACGCTCGCGCTCACTGCTTGTGACAGTTGAGAGCAGGACCAGTCCAAGCTACACGTGACATGCCGTCACTGCGACGCCGTGTCGTAGGGCGCTCGTTTCCAACTCGAACTCCTCCTCGCACTCGTCCACGGGATCGTATACTTCCCTCCTTCACTCGTCAAGAACACCAATAGAACCTAAGGTTCTAGAGTGCTACTGCTTGTAAGTTGACAAACATGTTGCTATTGTCTCAAGGTGCTCGCTCATACGCGTAGTACTCCGTACATATACTTGCAGGAGGACTTGTATTGCACTCTTCCTGAACGTGGCAATTACCCCCTCCCATCATGGCTGACTCTGAAATGAACCTTTCTACGATTCACCCCTGCCTCCGCGTTCCCGAACTTCTCAACATTATATTTCAGATGATACAGGCCGAACCTAGCGGCAACACGACCGTAGCCGCGCTCGCTCGGACGGCCAAGTGCTTCCACGACGCGGCGCTGGATACACTCTGGCAAACGCAAGCATCCCTCTTGCCACTAGTGAAGTGCTTCCCTGAGGGGTTGCTCACGGAGACGAAAGAGGAGGATGGGAGGAAAACCCTGGTACGTCTTTGGTCCCCCGTGTTGTGTGTTGGTTCCATGGTTCGGCACGAGAGCGGTTGCATACATGACGCAGTTTTACCGCTGGCGGCGTGGCTACAACCATGTCTGAACGCCCAACTGATCCTCCCGCGGAGGCGAAGACAACGGGAGGCGGTTTGTGGCCTACGGCGACTCTTCACTCATCCGTAGTGGTGTCGGCGAAGTACTGACGCGAATGTTAGTCTTTCAGTCGAGATCCCATACCCGAAGACTGGACGAGGCTTAAGATGTATGCTGAACGCATTCGTGTCATTCGTCTCGACCTGTACCAGTATCACAACGACTACGCCGTGCTCAAGCTCGCTGGCTCTCTATATGTAACGCTAAAGAAGTGTCTCGGTATGGAGCCCCTGCTTCCGAACCTGCGGACTTTCCAATGGGCGCAAGTGCTCAAGAACGAGCCCGAAGATGTCGCGTCATTGCTCCTTATGTTAAATCCAAAGGTGTCGTCGATGGACGTAGTGATAGACACGTTGGATGACGATGCCGCACGAGAGATCGCGACCGCGCTGGACAAATTCGGAGAGAACCCTGCTCAGCTACGCAACATCCGCGTAGTATCCACCACATCCCCGATCCTTGAAGAGGCTGTCCTCGCGCTCGGCTTCCGCCAGCAACATCTGCAGGAGTTCCACTACTCGTGGCAGATCCAGATGTCGTTCAAGACGGTGACCCATCTATCCAGCATGAACAACTTGCAGCAAGTCTCCCTTCGCGCCGATCATGAGACTTGCCGCGAAGTCCTCAAATGGGGCAGGGAGCGCGGTGGACACTTCTTCCCGTCACTACAGTTTCTCACACTCTTCACCGACTCGCTCGACGTCTGTGAAGCCTGGCTCAGCACAGTCTGTCACAAGGGCCTGCAAAGTCTTACATTCTGCGTCAACCAACCTCCCACTGCGAGCGCACTCCAGGACTTCTTCACGAAACTCAGCGAACACCCCGCGAATGCCAGTATGCGCAAGATCCGATTGACCAGCGCAAACCCTGCTCCGCGAGGCGACAGCAGGCACCTCGTCACCGTCGACACACTGTCGCCGCTCCTGGGCCTCGACCTGACTGTACTGAAGCTCGAGCCGGGAGCACATATCGAGATCAACGACGATTTCGTCGCTCGGATGGCCCGCGCATGGCCAGAACTCCACATGCTCGAGCTCAACGCCGAGTGGCGGCGGTACGACTTCGCACCTAACGTGACCCTCGCGGGCCTCATCCCGCTCGCGCAGCACTGCCCGAACGTCTCCACACTCGCGCTGCCCATCAGTACGGACGTGAGCGCGTTCCGGCGGGAGTACGAGGCTGGCCACCGCCCGACGGGAGGCTACTCGTTCCGCCAGTGCTATGAGTTTGGCGTGGGCCCGTCGGCGATCGGGCAGAACGCGGACCAGCTGATGATCGCGGGATTCCTGTCGGATCTGTGCCCGCATCTGGCGACGGTGAAATCGGCGTGGACGAGGGCGGGGCCGCCGAAGGAGGGGGACACCACCCTCGACCAGGAGACGGAGGCCATGGGCGAGGCGTGGAGGCAGGTCGAGAAGTATGGGCGGGAGATGGCGCGGGTGCGCAGGCAGGAACGCATGTGGATGGAGTTATTGTAGAAGGGGCGATTCGTATCGTGTCCATGTCTTGAGGGTTCATCATTCTTGTTCAATATTCTATAGCTATGGTAGTCGCCGATATACTGTCTGTGATTATTTCGTGCAGGAGCGCGCGCATTTTTCGACTTGACATCGTCAGTGGTTTCATTGACATGCACGAACGAGCTATGTAGAGGTATACGAGCTTGCAATAAGTACGAAGTAAGTTGTCACTGGATGCACGTTTAGCGGAACAGAGCGTAAAACTGATGCTTCTCAAGGCCTCCGCGACTTGATAGAAGGCCTATGCCTGCAACGAGATGCTATCCGGCAAGTCGAACACGCTACCCAACTTCATGCGGACGTCTACTTCGGAATCGTGGAAGAAGCCGAACCCTGTGAGCGGGAAACGAGGCGAAGGGGTCACGACGAGTGGAAAGTCGTCAACGCACTGCTCCGGGGAGAGAGGCAGTGACTATTGGGACATAAGAGATGTCTGTGCGCGCCTCGGAGGGAATGGGTAAGTGAACGTTAACGGTGCGACGATCTGCATGACGGTGTAGTAGACGGAAAAGTCGCTGCTGTCCGGAACGCTGAAGATCTGACGACGGACGTATAATGTCAGCAGAAAACCAACGGAACGATATCTGCGCGCTGAGGAACGTAGAGTACATACCATGTCGCAGAACGCCAGATAATGTTTGTTTTGCATGTTCTGGACTTTGGCGAGCCACTCCTCCTCCGAGACATCCGGTACTGCCCACCGGAGCATACTCTCTGGCGTGAGGACGACGTCGACGAAACATAGAGGGACGGGCGAGTAGGCCAGCTTGCGAGGACATGAATCTTCGTGCATATTGTGATGGTGGGACAGCTGATATTCACCGTCGTGGAGCAAAGCCTCCTAACTTGAAGGTGTATTCCAGTTGCACCCGCCGTGGGTCGCCATTCCTGCCCCGATACTACCGCACTCAACCTGCTCTCCACAGAGATAGTGAACACGACCCCATCCAGACTACCGTCTCTGAAAAACAAAAACACTCTCCCTGCGCGTTATGTTGCGACGATTGGCCTGAGGACTCGGAGCCCAAACACGTTTGCGAAGGTCTTCAAGCTTCATGTCCATTGTTTGTATACAACAACCACCATACCTTGCAAAATCTCAGGCGATCTCTTTACGTGTACACCTCGCAGCCATACTTCATGTTCCCTTCTCGGCTGAAAGTGATGATGTGGTCTGTAGCGAGAGTCCCGTCAGTTCAAGTCGGGTGAGTCTTCAAGTCAAGACGAGCAACGGCAACCGAATTCGAGGCACGTACCACCAAGTCGCCTCGTCGTGAAGCCCACTTCGCAATAGCAGCTGAAATCGCAGCATACACGTCAGTTCAGTTCAGAAACGCCGCCCATCACAGACGAAGACGCACTAGTAGTATATCCACTTCCTTCGGAAGACCTCGATCTCCTCTTGCGCCTTGGCGTCGTCCGTGTCCATGACGCCCGGGTACTCCGCTTTCAGCGCTGTACGAGTACGAGCAAAGCGATTCGTCAACCACCTAAGCACTACAGTGCAACCATGCAAACGGAAGGCACGTACCCGGGATGATGGTGTCCTCGAAGTGCGCCTCGAACCGCCTCCGCCACTCGCGCAGTGTCCGCGCATAGTGTGGGCCGATGTTCGACACCGAGTCGACCACGAGCCGGCCATGGGAGCCTTTTGTAAGCGTCTCGACCATGAAGGTGAGCGTCGGGAGGAAGCCCCCGGGGAAGACTGCGCCGGCGGAATGAGTAGGTGCTCCGATGAGCTACGGACTAAGGCAATGGCTTACTCTGGAGAACAGGGGAATGTCAGCAACGGAGCAAGGTGGAGGAAGGATTGATGAGACGTACCCATTTCCGGATGAAGTCAACCTCGCGCATATACTGCTCAAATCCTGCCCGTAGAGCCACAATCAGTCACAACTCACGACTTGAGGCCTGACGCAAGACCACACACTTGCTTCTGGGATCGTAATGCCCTGAACGACACCAACGCCCGTCTCTTTATTCAGCGCCCAGTCGATCTTTGCCCAGTACGTCTGTCGCACGCATACAGTCAGCCTCATCATGCCCTGGAACATGCGTCCACAAGCACTGACCTCCATATATTCCCTCCCCACCGCCTCAACCATCTCCACGCTCACCAGCCTGTCGAACGCACCCTCCCACTCGGCCGGCATATTCCTGTAGTCCAAAAGGTGCACCCGTATGCGGTCCGACAGGCCTGCATCTACCGCGCGTTTACGCGCGAGCTCGGCCTGCTGCGTCGAGAGCGTGAGCGTGTCCACGGTCGTGCCGGGGATCGTGGACGTGATCAGGAGCGACATAGAGCCCCAGCCAGAGCCGATTTCGAGTACCTGTGTGGAGGGTCAGCGTCGCAGCTTGCGAAATGAGAAAGGGGAGAGAACGAAGAAGGTTCTAATGGTTATATGCGCACCCTGTGTCCGGGACGGATGTCTGCCTTGCGGATGATGTGGTGCAGCTTGCGGTATTGTGCGGCCTCGAGCGGGTCATCGACATCCGAGACGAGGGTTCTGATTTTCCGGATCGCGCCCTCGGCCGCGGAGAGCAGGCCGAGTGCGCCGAGCTGGAGATCTTTCGGCGGGTCGTGCGTCTCCGAGTCGGCCAGTGTGCTTGGGGTGGACGCGCCTGTCAGGGAGGGTGTATTACTTGCGCTGTGGTGTGGTGATGAATGGTGGCTTGAGCTAGGCTGGCGAAGGTCGCCGTCGAGCTCAGGGAAGATGGCACAAGAGTAAGTCATGTCCTTGGATAGGAAGCCTAGATGGCATATGTGTAAGCTCTAGGAACAGGCGACGCGCATACACTAGGTAATGGACGTCGAAGGCACCTACCCATGAACATCGCATTACTGATGTCGTAATGTGCGCTGATGTTCTTCCTCGCGTTCGTCACAGTGTTTACTATGCGTGCAGTCAGACCGACATCTGGCAAGCTGCCTGCCAGTCGGGAGAAGAGGGAGTTGTCTATTGCCGATAGCTGGGCTCGGTTGGCGAGGAAGACCTGTGTAATACGGCAGTTGTTAGACTCAAACTGGGCAAGTTTAGAAAGGCAAGAGGGACGCACCAGGAAGACCTTGACCAGGTCCTCACAATCAATCTCCCCGTACATGTATGCCTCGGAGAAACCGAGATCACCCATGGCACAGAGACGCAACCAGAAGTTTGGATTGCGCACTGTGAGTTCGGCAACTAGCGCGTCAGACGAGTCCGAGTCTTGACGAATATCTTCATCTTTGCTCTCCCCGAAACAGTATGTGCGTGCAGGTGTGTGAATTACGAGCGTTCCATGAGAGATGAGTTGAAGCAGACTAGTGTGCGTATTGTTAGACTATTTCAGTCTTGGAAAGACTGGGCTCACCTGGTAGCTGCTTTCTCCGCAAGTGAACATAAGGGGCTCTTGATGTACGCCGCGGAGGTCGTGACGAGTGAACCCATGACAGTGGACATGGTGTGCGGAGGGTTGCGTAGACGTGCAAGACGACTTCGGACAGTTCTTATATGGGCGAAAGTGGGTGCCTGCGAGGAGTTGGAAGGAAGAAGCACAGGCGAGGCGCAGAGGAGACGGTCACTTATAGCGGGGAACAGAGTTGACCGCGGTTGGCAACCACGATGAGCAAGGCTGCGGGGACGACGGGCTCCGAGGGACTGGCACCGGGCTAGGGCCTATCAGCATCGTCGACGTTGGGGCGGACATCGAGTGCAGTGATGTCAGTTCCACAACCGTCAGAAGGCACAGACCGAGTGTGCGATTCCGCCTAAATGTCGCGTTCGCCTTCCCGAGATTGTCTCCCGGACGACAGCCACCGACGCTGCGTCGTGGGATCCGCCTATTGCAGCCTCCACCCTCCGACGCCGCCGTACTCGTTGCCGTTGTCCAGCGACGAAAACAGCGTGTCGGGAACGTATTCCACCGCGTTGTGAGCGGTCTCAGCGGCGACGGCGGGGACGTCAGTGACAGTAGACAGCGGACAGGACGTGGATCGCGCCCTTCGCGATCGAGTCGCGCCAGCGGGTTGCGCGATCGGACACGCTCACGTGACAGCAGCCGCCCGGAGGCAAAATTGCTCCCGCCCTCGACTCGACCTGCTTTCCTCCAACGACGACAGCATCAAAGCCGCGAGGCTCACCCCGTACAGGACGGCACCCCCCTGCCATCCATCTTCGTGAGCGGGCCAAGGTCTGAGCATTCCAATCCCTCTCGATCGACTCTAGCTGGGTCCGGTCTGAACAGACTGAGCGTCGCACCAGAAATACAGTCCGCACCAGGGTCACGCTTGACGAACCCGAGCTCGTCTCGGCAGATGCGAGCAGAAGCTCCCTACGGGCCCCGGAGACGCGCTTCGGCGCTGAGGGGTGGATGCGGACTTTGGGATACGACGCAGGGATCGGGCGCACACCTGCCCCTTCGTCAGCCTACGATTCGTTCGCGGGTCAAGAGGATCGGCGGGTGCTGCGTCCTTCAGTGCACTTCGCGGCTCGCACAGACGGGGCCTCGTGCCCCTGCGAAACTCGATTCAGACTACTCTGGTGCTGTCGTCCTCCGATCACCAATTTTTCTCCCCGCGTGCTCTTCGAGAGCACCTGCTGCCGAGAGGTTCTTCTTGTCCCAGTCTGGCGATCGGTGTGTGTCCTGCTCAGATTTAACGAGTGGACTGTTCCTGACGACCTTTACACAGCGCGACGGCAGTCGATCATATACTCGTGGGAGTGGTCGAAGCGGCGGTGCATGTCATACGGGCTGGTTGGATTACATTGAGGACGAGGTGATAGACGTGCATGTTGGTAGTGAGCAGTAATTGTTACAATACAGCCACGTTCTCCTTTCTTTCGTCCCCCCCAGGCCACCTTCACAGCCTATGAACCGCCCGGCCATACCGCGATCGGCACATATGTCTCTCTTCTTGTAACCGTCACCACGAACCTCGACTGTCGACAGCCTACGTGCCCACCAATGTCCTCTCCCGCCCCCTCCTCTTCCGCTCCCTCGACAGCCCCCAGCGTACCCGCATCGCTCACCGATCAGCTCGATCGGCTGACAACAGCCATCCAGCACGTCGGCGACGAGATTGAGACGTGCAAGCAGGTCAGCGAAGAGCGGCACCTCGCGAAACTCGTGCGCGACGAGGAGGAGACGCAGCGCACCCTGACTGTCCAGGAGCAGCTTGCGCAGATGATCGCGATGACGCAGGAGTCTCTGCGGAAGAATCGAGAAGAGCCTCTTGTCGGTGAGTGATCTTCGTGTGCTGGAGCGGGGTTGAGGGGGCAGGGGATTTCAATGTTGCGTACTGAGTACTGAGTGATGGATGCGTGTGGGTGTTATACGCTAAGTCCCAGGCGGGAAGGAGAAGCACGCCAAGGATCTGCAGAGGGCCGCGTTCGGGACAGGCGGGGACTCGGAGAGCGCGTCGAGGTCGTCGATGTTGGAGTCGCGGGATACAGGTACGCAATTATGATCCTGCATGTCATGCGCATGTTAACCGGAAGGCTTACCTCCAGCGTTGTCTCGCGCTCTCGCAGATTGGGGATCGGCAGAATCGCGGTCAACCTGACTAGCTTATGTGCGACTGGGATGTTAGGGATTCGGAGTCGGCGTAGCCTAAAGTCAGAGGATCCTTACGGACGCATCATGACATCCGCAAGTCGCTTCGTCTGTGCATATCAGGTGCATACTTTGCAGGTGAGCACTTCCTTTGGGAGTGGGTGCTGTATGCTTGATGTCTCGAGCAGTCACTGGAGTACTGCGTTTTCCTGCCATTTAGTCCTTCCCAGCCCGAGACAGGACGGACACTCCTAGCTCCCAGTGCATGCTTCGTCGCGGTACCCACAGCCATCCTGCCCCGGCTCCTCGCGTACCAGCATGCATTGTGCTTGCTGAGTTATTCAAGTCTTAGGACGTGACGGCGGTCGGCTCAGACGACCGGCTGTTCATACGGCTGTTGTTAAACTTTCTGTAGGACCCAACTTCCAAGTCGTACATGCGATTACGAACGCGTGATCCTGTCTTGCTCGTAGCGAGTAATCGTGAACGACCACGTCTGCGCTCAAGGGTCTTTCGTGGCGTCTGTACGCGATCACATGATTGAAACGCGCTGGTTAGATCCAGATTCGCGCCATCTCATCTCACCATCCTCAGGCTTTCCCGAGCTCGCTTTCACATGGCCATTGTTGAATGTCCTCCGTTGGGTTGCGTTCTGTAGTATGTCGTGTACTCCGAAGGTGAGCAGGATATTGACTCTGCCCCTGGCGTCGGATGAACGAGGACAGGGCATCGTAAATGAAGATGACCGCGGCCCGCCAACAGATGCACAGAACTTGTCGCCGACTTAAAACATGGGCGGTCGCCGCACCAGGACTCGTACTTGCCCTGCTGCATGCAATGTCCAGAGGGCACCTAACAGATGCCCTCGACGTCCTCGCGACCCAGATCAGGAAGTACGTATTCGAAGTCTCTGAACCTGTGCGTGATTCATTGACGGAAGGGTCTCTCTGCATCAACAGCGAACCGAGCTCGTTGTGGTCTGTAGCAGCGCGTGCATCACCGGCACGCGAGGCATCAGGGCGTCGATGAGCCTATCAGTCCCCCCAACGCTGGGTACATATGTACTCGTACACTACTTGCATGCCTCGAGAATCAGCAAACCCCAGACCCGCGATTGATTTTCCCCTTGCAGGAGTCATTTTGCATACGATTGAGTACGAGGAGGCGATGCTCTGCAGGAGACCTGGGAAACGATTGTCCTTCGCGTGGGGTCAGTTTAGGCACGGGTCACCTCCGTTCTTTGACTGGCTGAGTCCTGACGGCAACATCAGGCATGCTGTGGTCAACGAACGTCGGTCCGCAGACGGCGGCCTCAGGCTGATGTGCTGCGTATACCTAAGTAAAATCTGCCCATGCACTCTGCACGGGTTAGTCGAGGAGCACCACCGAGAAGTTCTGTACAGTGTTAGGGTTCAGCGATTGAAGGGAGCAGTCAACACCATCATCGTGACATCGTTAAGGTTATCGTGTTTACCAGCAAGGCAAGTAAGTGGGTCATGCCATCGCTTTTCGATATGCTTATACGCTGAACGTCGTCGACAGATGGACGACTCCGGTATCAAGGACTTCCGCCGATCGCTGTAAAGTCCGAGTCGCCGAGTCCCAAGAACCTTCGGACTTGCGAACTCGATGCGCAGGATGATTATCGGCGTGGGTCCGAAGATTAGTATTGGCACCTCGCTCAGCTCGGGGACGACGGACACTCTTGGTGTGTGCCGAGGCGCGACTATCACCGTCCAAGTGATGCAGTGCGTGTTGATCAGCGCGGTGCCGTCATACCTTCTCATCCCTCGGTATCTTGGGTGTGAGCATATTTAGCTGATCGTGATTCGTGCGGTCCGCAAGGATGTCAATAATACCCCTCAGGATGGTTCAGATGAACACTGATGAACAACACACCGGGGGCAATTCCCCATGTATCTAGGCGGCAAATTGAAGACAAACCTTAGTTATTGGCCATATATGTCTCGCATATGCCCGCGAGATAAATCGTGATTATATTTGAAATATAACTGTCCTATGAATACGGTATATCCAGCTGTTTATCCAGCCATATATCCAGGAGATATAATTGAAGTATGAATAGCTTGTATTTGATCGATATATTGTGAACACATTCTTTGTATAACCAGTGTTTGTCTCCCATATCCTGACAGGAAATATTGTGAACAAATGCTGGAGTTACACAAAATATTTCCATGATTTGTCGCTCATATAACAAGTGACTATATGTTGGACAAACTCTGGTTGTACATGAAATATGATCACAATGTAACAGACATATATCATTGGTATAAATGTTAGACAAATGGTGGTCAATTGTGTATATGTATCTACAATTTGACTGGCATATATCTGATTGATACAACTTGGATGCATGCCTGTTATACATTAGATACATTTCAAATGTGTTCAGGGTGTAACTCCAATATGTCTAGCATAAGAATCCACCACTACTACTACTACCAACTACTTCCAACTACTACCAACTACTACTACCATTGACTACCGCCAACTACTACCTACTGTGCTACTAATCAACGAAATACCACTACATGGCAATGAACTACTACTACTTACTGCTACCTTAACATGATGATAGGTTGCACTAGTAATCATGATGAAAAACAAACAGAACCAACCTGGTCCAATAAGGGCATGCTTGCAAATTGACAAGCGCAGCATAGTGGGCGGTCCAGAAATACCACTCCACTTAGATAATTTGCTAACACATCGTCCGGGGACCATTCGAGGGTGTTCGAGGGTGTTCGACATGCTAACCGAATTTGCTAACTTTGCTAACACATCGTCCGGGG